>NW_024696237.1:0-606 GCF_008729295.1 Plectropomus leopardus | reverse complement strand
ATATGTAAAATGTATAATTACATAGTATAAATATGAGTGATGTGGATATGACATATACAGTATGGTTATGCTGACATATTTTAGATTTACCATGGTAAAGGAGCAGGTTGCTGTTTATTGCTTATATATATCGACGTGTATTTTATTTATCTTTGTCTTTCTACTTTCTTACTTAATGCAATTAATTAATTTAATTAATATCTAATGAACTCCCGAAACATAAATAGCACATTAGGTAGTCTGTATTTGTCCTTTCTTTTGTGGTGTCCTCTCAGATAGTCTTCAACAAGCTTTGCTGTGCTGCATGGGGATGATCCAGGTGTCTAGAGAAAGGCACGCTGACACGCAGATGAGGAAAATATTGTCGAGTAATGCCAGCAGAAGTAGTTTTACACTCACCACAGATTACAACTACAAAAAATATGTGAGGTTATCATTTTCAAAAACTGCACTAGAACATTTTACCCAAACAAATACTCACACCACTGGGAAGCCTGGTATATGGTTTAATAAAAATAAATATAATAACAGGGAAATGCTTGCAAAAAATGAAGAATAACAGGCTACCATGTAAGTATGATTCCTTATTGCTGGAACTATTTGGAA
>NW_024696236.1:0-690 GCF_008729295.1 Plectropomus leopardus | reverse complement strand
TATGGATGCCCACCATCTGTGATGTCACAAAACATGTTTCAGTTGAGCTGAGTTGAGTTGCACAAAGTTAAAGATAAAATACAGTACAATACAGTACATGGACAAAGAAAAGTTAACTGCAGGAGAGGAGAGAAGCCCAAAGGGATTATAAAAAGGACCTTAAAACCTAGTAAATCACAAAGCAGAACAAAAAAAACAAACAAAAAAAAAATCAAAACAAAAATGTATTGGATAGAAAAAAATGTAGCAAAAACGAAAGAGGGAAAAAAGAAATGAAAAAGAGGAAAAAACACAAGACACACTTGAATAATTTAAATGTGCAAGAGTTGCAATATGTATGTTCAGCTCTATTTACATAGAAGATATGTTTTAAAATAAGTTTTGAAAGTGATGAAGGAAGATGATGACTTCAAGGTTTTACTTAGTGAATTCAAGAGATTAGGACCTCTAAATTTGATGAAAAATTGTCAGCTGGTAGTGCGTAACAACAACACGGGACACAGTAAGTTGCAGAAGCAGCACTTTTATGCACAGTATGCATTTTACAAGCTCTGTCGGCGAATGTGACGGAGTTGAATTCAGGGGCTTCAAGTCTGCTAAAACACAGACACAGACATGCACGCGCGCACACACACACACACACACACACACACACACACACACACACACACACACACACACACACACACA
>NW_024696235.1:0-999 GCF_008729295.1 Plectropomus leopardus | reverse complement strand
CACACACACACACACACACACACACACACACACACAGTGTCTCCCAGAAGAAGTCACACTCGCAGATCAGCTGCTCACCTGTGGAGACTGAAAGCTTCTGCTTCCTCTCAGGGAGAAGCTTGGCTCTAACACAGACACACACACACACACACACACACACACAGACACACACACAGACACACACACACACACAGACACACACACACTCACATGCTCACACACACACAGACACACACACACTCACACACACACACGCTCATGCACACACATGCACACACACACACACACAAACAGGTATGTCGCATGTGTTCTGACGGCACTTCACATGAATCGATCACAGTTAACATGTTCAATTAAATTCTTAGCGATCAATTCATCGATCAGCGATTAATTGACAGTGGATCAGCTGATCTGTGGCAGCTGCAGAGCGACGACAGGAAGTCAGAAACAATCGTTAAACTCTCTGATAGAGTCTCTGATCTTCTAAACCAGTGGTTCCCAACCTGGGGTCCACGCCCCCGCGGGGGGAGCTGGTCAGTGCTTTCTGGATCTGTTGTTTCTGCGATCATCACTGTTGTTTTATAAATGAAACACTTTGTCTGAGAAACGTAAAAGTGCCGACAGGCACCAGCCTAAGCTTATGTTTAAAGTTTCAATGTTTAAAAGAGACATTTATCAGAAATATTTCAGTGCACTTGCAATAATTAATATTTTTGTGCGTATTTGACAAACTTGGTGACACAAAAAGGTGGAAAGATAAAGAAAAAATATTTATCTTTATACAGAATAAAGCAAAGAGAATAAGATGGAAAAACCCAAAACTGATAATCATTGATCTATTTATTTTTGCAAATAAAGATTTGCATTGAATCACTTAATTCTTTTGGTGCACGTGTGTGCGGGTGGGGGGATGAGAAATATAATACACACACACACACACACACACACACACACACACACACACACACCTGTGAGGGCAGCAGCTACATGTCTGTGTGA
>NW_024696234.1:0-549 GCF_008729295.1 Plectropomus leopardus | reverse complement strand
CTGTTTTTGGGACATGTCATATTTGGACATTTTTGCCTTACAATAGCCTTGCTTTTTCGGTCATTTTTTCCATATGCTAAATTAGGCTGTTATTGGCTCTTTTTGCAACTTTCTTTGCTATGGCATGTCTTAGAAGGCTATTATCTGTGGTTTAATGTGGTTTTTAGCTGTTTTTGGAACATGTCACATTTTGACATTTTTGCCATACTATAGGCTTGCTTTTTCAGTCAGTTTTTCAATACGCTAAATTAGACTTTTTTTGGACCTTTTTGCAACTTTCTTTGCTATGGCGTGTATTAGAAGGCTATTTCCTGTGGTTTAATGTGTTTTTTAGCTGTTTTTAGGACATGTCTTATTTTGACATTTTTGCCATACTATAGCCTTGCTTTTTTAGTCAGTTTTTCCACTTGCGAAATTATGCTGTTTTTTTCCCTTTTTGCAACTTTCTTTGCTATGGCGTGTCTTAGTAAGGCTATTTTCTGTGGTTTAATGTCGTTTTCCGCTGTTTTTGGGACATGTCATATTTGGACATTTTTGCCTTACAATAGC
>NW_024696233.1:0-563 GCF_008729295.1 Plectropomus leopardus | reverse complement strand
ATTTTTTGGAAAGCTATTATTATTGTGTTTTTGGCCGTTTTTGCAACATACTATGCTATGGCATGTCTCAGCACGCTATTTTATGCTGTTTTGAGGTGTTTTCAGCTGTTTTTTAGGACATGTCATTTTTTGACATTTTTGCCTTACTATAGCCTTGCCGTTTTTGTCATTTTTTTTCCATGTATTATTGTTGTGTTTTTGGCCGTTTTTGCAAAAAAAGCTGTACTATGGCATGTCTCAGCATGCTATTTTATGACGTTTTGAGGCGTTTTCAGCTGTTTTTGGGACATGTCATACTTTGACATTTTTGCCTTACTATAGCCTTGCCGTTTTTGTCATTTTTTTGACATGTATTATTATTGTGTTATTGGCAGTTTTTGCAACAAATTATGCTATGGCATGTCTCAGCATGCTATTTTATGCTGTTTTGAGGTGTTTTCAGCTGTTTTTGGGACACGTCATGTTTTGACATTTTTGCCTTACTATAGCCTTGCCGTTTTTGTCATTTTTTTGACGTATTATTATTGTGTTTTTTGCCGTTTTTGCAACAAACTATGTTATGG
>NW_024696232.1:0-532 GCF_008729295.1 Plectropomus leopardus | reverse complement strand
AATTTATTTACAGCTCGTTAACACAAAATCATCCCCATTTTACCCACCTCCTTAAAAAAATACCTCTGTGTGTGTGTGTGTGTGTGTGTGTGTGTGTGTGTGTGTTTCAGTGCGTGACTTCAGAGTGTGTGTTCGGAGGACGGAGGCGTCCGATCGCTGCAGACTGAAAGGAGACGGAGTCCTGCGAGCGGACGTGGACGCTCTGCACCTGATGGACCGGAGCGGAGACGTGTTGTTCAGCTGGCCGTACAGATACCTGAGACGCTTCGGACGGGACAAGGTGAGACACACACACACACACACACACACACACACACACACACACACACACACACTCAGGACTTTTATATGACTTTCCTGTTTCCTGTCCGTCAGTTGACTTTCTCCTTCGAGGCCGGGCGCCGCTGCGACTCCGGCGAGGGAAACTTTGAGTTCGACACCAAACAGGGGAACTTCCTGTTCCAGGCGGTGGAGGCCGCCATCAACCTGCAGCGGATCTCGCTCCCCCAGAGGCAGACCTCCGGGGGGGGAC
>NW_024696230.1:0-694 GCF_008729295.1 Plectropomus leopardus | reverse complement strand
GTGACCTGTCTCTGGTACAGTGACCTGTCTCTGGTACAGTGACCTGTCTCGTGTGCGTAGTTACCTGTCTCAGGTGTATTGACCTGTGACCTGTCTCTGGTACAGTGACCTGTCTCAGGTGTGTAGTTACCTGTCTGAGTAGACGGAGCGTTCGAAGAACTGGACGGGGTTTTCCGCCTGCTGCAGTTTGACTGACGGAGACTGAAGCTGAGACCGAACTCTGCTGAGACACGCATAACTCTGAGGGACGGACAGGTGGACACAGACAGGTGGACGGTTAGCGCCACAGCTCGACCTGTGGGTGGTGCCCAGCTGAGGGGCGTGGTCAGGTGCGGGGGGCGGGGACGGGTACCTGGAAGGTGTAGGACCAGCGGCTGGGCTTGTCATACAGCATGTGCAGCAGGTTTCCTCCGCTCTTCTGAGACGAACTCAGCTCCTGAAAACACACGGGGCTCTTATTCTGAAAGGACAACAAGTACCTCTGTGATGTCATCACACAGGTGTGTTGTCTGCTCACCTGGTAGACGTCGTCGCTGTCGTTCTGCACGTTGCACCATTTCCCGATGGGTTCAGGAATCACCTCCCAGTCCTCCGATGTCTTCTCCAGGAGACGCACAAACGTCGACTTTCCTGCAGCTGATGGACACAAACACACACACACACACACACACACACACACACACACACACACACA
>NW_024696229.1:0-613 GCF_008729295.1 Plectropomus leopardus | reverse complement strand
ATAACATGTTGAAAAAATGACCAAAAAAGCAAGGCTATAGTATGGCAAAAATGTCAAAATTTGACATGTCCCAAAAACAGTTAAAAACACCTCAAAACAGCATAAAATAGCGTGCTTAGACATGCCATAGCATTAAAACATGGAAATAAGACCAATAAAACCATAATATAGCATGTCGAAAAAATGACCAAAAAAGCAAGGCTATAGTATGGCAAAAATGTCAATTATGACACGTCCCAAAAACATTCAAAAACACCTCAAAACAACAGATAATAGCAAGATGAGACACGCCATACCATTTAAAAGTCCAAATAAGACCAACAAAACCATAATATAGCATGTCGAAAAAATGACCAAAAAAGCAAGGCTATAGTATGGCATAAATGTCAAAATTTGACATGTCTCAAAAACATTCAAAAACACCTCAAAACAGCATAAAATAGCATGCTTAGACATGCCATAGCATTAAAACTTGGAAATAAGACCAACAAAGCTATAATATAGCATGTCAAAGTATGACCAAAACAGCAAGGCTATAGTATGGCAAAAATGTCAAAAATTGACATGTCCCAAAAATAGGTGAAATCATTTCAAAACAACAGATAATAGCGTG
>NW_024696228.1:0-649 GCF_008729295.1 Plectropomus leopardus | reverse complement strand
CGGTCATTTTTTCAACATGCCATATTATGGTGTTTTTGCCGATTTTTACTACATTGTGTGCTATGGCGTGTCTTTGCACGCTATCTAATGTCTTTTTCAGCTGTTTTCAGCTGTTTTTGGAACATGTCATTTTTGTACTTTTTTGCCATACTATAGCCTTGCTTTTTCGGTCATTTTTTCAACATGCCATATTATGGTGTTTTTGGCGATCCTTCCAATATTTTATGCTATGGTGTGTCTTTGCAGGCTATTTAATTTGTTTTTCAGGTGTTTTCAACTGTTTTTGAGATATGGCATTTTTTGACTTTTTCGCCATACTATAGCCTTGCTTGTTCAGTCATTTTTTCAACATGCCATATTATTGTGTTTTTGGCCGTTTTTACAATATTCTGTGCTATGGCGTGTGTTGGCATGCTACTGAATGTCCTTTTCAGTTGTTTTCAGCTGTTTTTGAGACATGGCATTTTTTGACTTTTTCGCCTTACTATAGCCTTGCTTTTTCAGTCATTTTTTCAACATGCCATATTATGGTGTTTTTGGCGATTTTTACTACATTGTGTGCTATGGCGTGTCTTTGCACACTATTTAATGTGTTTTTATGCTGTTTTCAGCTGTTTTTGGAACGCGTCATTTTTTGACTTTTTTGCCA
>NW_024696227.1:0-1263 GCF_008729295.1 Plectropomus leopardus | reverse complement strand
GACATGCTTTTTTAAGTTGTTTTTGGACATTTTTATACGTTTTAATGCTGGGGCATGTCTCAGCACGCTATGTTATGCTGTTTTGAGGTCTTTTTAGCTGTTTTTGGGACATGCCAAATTTTGACATTTTTGCCATACTATAGCCTTGCTCTTTCGGTCAGTTTTTCGACCTACTATATTATGTTGTTTTTGGCCATTTTTATACGATTTAATGGTAGGGTGTGTCTGAGCACGCTGTTTTATGCTGTTTTGAGGTGTTTTTATCGGTTTTTGGGACATGACCAGTTTTGACATTTTTGCCATACTATAGCCTTGCTCTTCGGGTCATTTTTTGGACATGCTATATCATGTTGTTTTGGGCCACTTTGACAAGTTTTAATGCTATGGCGTGTCTCGGCACGTTGTTTTATGCTGTTTTGAGGTCTTTTAAGCTGTTTTGGGGACATGTCCAATTTTGACATTTTTGCCATACTATAGCCTTGCTCTTTTTGTCATTATTTCGACATGCAATGTTATGTGTTTCTGGGCTGTTTTTAAACATTTTAATGCTATGGCATGTCTTGGCACTTTATTTTATGTTGTTCTGAGGTCTTCTTATTTGTTTTTGGGACATTTCAAATTTCAAAATTTTCCACACTAGTCAAGTCAAGTCAAGTTTATTCATAGAGCCCATTATCACAAAACATGGTTTGCTTCAGAGGGCTTTACATTGTACGACATCACTCTGCCCTTAAACCCTCACATCACCCAAGGACAAACTCATGAAAAAGAAAAGGAAGAAACCAATGGCAGAGGATGATGATGGATCCCTCCTCCAGGACGAGCAGACGTGTCATAGATGTCTTAAATAACAAATGAAATGCGTTTGTGGCAAAAAGGAAAGAGAAAGGGGGGGGCACAGCAATAAACAAAACAGACACATGTCATTATACAATAACAATAGGTGTGAAATTATCAAATGCACTCTATGATGATATTGTGGGTGTTGATAAGAGGCTCATGCATATATTGATACAGAGGTGTCCACAGGCATGATCACAGTATCGCCGCAACCAGGACCAAGAGCACGATCAGGGCGAGCACAGTGCCTACACAGATATCACAACGATCAAGCACAGGCAGGGTTGCGGCCAGGATCCGGGAAAGCTAGGAAACAAGAGCAGGAATACTCCGGAAAGGAAACGGGATTAGCATAGTGCAGAAACAAGATGGTGAACAGTCAATAGGATAGTAATATGCTATAGCATTGCTTTAGGGTCATTT
>NW_024696226.1:0-616 GCF_008729295.1 Plectropomus leopardus | reverse complement strand
ATTAGCTTTGTTGTATTTCATGTTTAATACATTTTGTCATCACAACACACCTCAGTTAACTCTTTGTCTAACACACTAGGCCTTAGGGCTGGTTGTGCTATTTGTGTTTTTTGGAAAGCTGTAGTAATCTCTGGAGTGGGTTTGGTAGGCATAAGGTGTTTCAACTGTTTTACTCATTTGCCGCCACCCGCTGACCTCTCCCTTTGTTCGTTTGTTTCTGTGTGTGATGCTGGAACTTTTCATTCATTTATACTTGTGTTGAACAATAAACTATTTTCCCACCTGTTAAAAACCACAGCGCTGTGTTGCTTCCCTTTGTCCCGAGACTTAACATCTGTGGGCTGTAACAGCCATACTATAGCCTTACTTTTTTGTCATTTTTTCAACATGCTGTTTTATGGGTTTTGGAGCTGTTTTTGGATGTTTTTTCAACACTGCATACTATAAAACGCCTCTTTATGCTCTACTAAGTGGGTTTCAGCTGTTTTTTGGACATGCCAAATTTTGACATTTTTGCCATACTATAGCCTTGCCTTTTTCGTCATTTTTTCAACATGCTATTTTATGGGTTTTGGAGCCGTTTTTGGATGTTTTTTAAACACTGTATACTATAACA
>NW_024696225.1:0-649 GCF_008729295.1 Plectropomus leopardus | reverse complement strand
TTGACCCCTCCTAAAAATGGCTGAAAACGACAAAGAAGAGCTTGTAGGGATGCATTATAATATACAAAGTGGGAATAAAGGTAAAAAAAAAGGCCAAAAACCTCATAATTTAGCATGTCAAAAAAATGGCCAGGAAGGCAATAGTATAGTATGGCAAAAAAGTCAACTTTTGACCCCTCCTAAAATTGGCTTAAAACGACATAGAAGAGCTTGTAGAGACGTGTTATAGTATACAAAGTGGGAATAAAGGTCAAAAAGGGGCAAAAACCTCATAATTTAGCATATCAAAAAAATCCCCAAAAAGGCAATAGTATAGTATGGCGAAAAAAGTCAACTTTTGACCCCTCCTAAAAATGGCTGAAAACGACAAAGAAGAGCTTGTCGTGAAGCGTCATAGTATACAAAGTGGGAATAAAGGTCAAAAAGGCCAAAAACCTTATAATTTAGCATGTCAAAAAAATGGCCAGGAAGGCAATAGTATAGTATGTCGAAAAAAGTCACACTTTGAATCCTTCTTAAAAATGGCTTTAAATGACATAGAATACCTTTTAGAGACGCGTTATAGTATACAAAGTGGGAATAAAGGTCAAAAAAGGCCAAACACCTCATAATTTAGCATGTCAAAAAAATGGCCGACAAGGCAATAGTA
>NW_024696224.1:0-250 GCF_008729295.1 Plectropomus leopardus | reverse complement strand
AAAATGACCCAAAGAGCAAGTTCAATTCAGTTTATTTATTGTCATTTCAATCTCACCTTACAGTGATCAAAATGAAATTTCTTTGCAGTTGGCTCATCATAATGCAGGATAAAAAACAACAGCAAGTATTTACATAAAAAGTATAAAATGTGCCAACACAATTAGGTGTTACAAAATAAGAAACTGCATATAAAAGTGCTATACAGGATATAAATAATTATTGCACATGTATATATTTATGTTGTATTAC
>NW_024696223.1:0-610 GCF_008729295.1 Plectropomus leopardus | reverse complement strand
CAAATTATGCTATTGCATGTCTCGGCACGCTATTTAATGCTGTTTTGAGTTGTTTTCAACTGTATTTGGGACATGTCATTTTTTGACATTTTTGCCGTACTATAGCCTTGCCTTTTTGGTCATTTTTTTGACAAGCATAATTTTCGTGTTTTTGTCCGTTTTTGCAACGAACTATGCTGTGGCATGTCTCGGCACGCTATTTTATTCTGTTTCGAGTTGTTTTAAGCTGTTTTTGGGACATGTCATATTTTGACAATTTTGCCATACCATAGCCTTGCCTTTTTGGTGATTTTTTCAGTGTGTATCATTGTGGTGTTTTTGGCCGTTTTTGCAAAAATCTATGCCATGGCGTGTCTTGGCACGCTATTTCATGCTGTTCTGAGGTGTTTTCAGCTGTATTGGGGACATGTCATGTTTCCCTTTTTGGTCATTTTTTCAAGATGCATTTTTGTTGTTTTTTTGGCCGTTTTTGCAAAATTCTATGCCATGGCATGTCTTGGCACACTATTTTATGCTGTTTTGACTTCTTTTCATCTGTTTTTTCTGTTTTTTCATTTTCTCAGTGTGCATCATTGTGGTGTTTTTGGCCGTTTTTGGAAAATTCTATTCA
>NW_024696222.1:0-528 GCF_008729295.1 Plectropomus leopardus | reverse complement strand
AATGTTGCTAAAATGGCCAAAAACACCATAAAAATGCATCTTGAAAAAATGACCAAAAAGGCAAGGCTATAGTATGGCAAAAATGTCAAAATATGACATGTCCCAAAAAGAACTAAAAACGCCTCGAAACAGCATAAAATAGCGTACCAAGACACACCATAGCATAGAATGTGGCTAAAACGGCCAAAAACATCACAAAAATGCATCTTCAAAAAATGACCAAAAAGGAAAGGCTATAGTATGGCAAAAATGTCAAAATTGGACATGTCACAAAAAAGCTAAAAACATCTCAAAACTGCATAAAAAAGTGTGCCAAGTCACACCATAGCATAGACTATCGCTAAAATGGCCAAAAACATTATAAAAATGCATGTTGACAAAATGACCAAAAAGGCAAGGCTATAGTATGGCAAAAATGTCAAAATATTACATGTCCCACAAACAGCTGAAAACACCACAAAACAGAATAAAATAGTGTGCCAAGACACACCATAGCATAGAATGTGGCTAAAACGGCCAAAAACACCA
>NW_024696221.1:0-987 GCF_008729295.1 Plectropomus leopardus | reverse complement strand
GGCAAAAATGTCAAAATATGACATTTTCTGAAAACTGCTGAAAACCACATTAAACCACATGAAATAACCAGGATATATACTTTATAACATAGAAAGTTGCAAAAACAGCTTAAAACAGAAAAATTTGACATGTGGGAAAAATGACTGAAAATGCAAGGCTATAGTATGGCAAAAATGTCAAAATATGACATTTTCCAAAAACTGCTGAAAACCACATTAAACCACATAAAACAGCCATTCAACACACGCCATAGCATAGAAAGTTGCAAAATCGGCTAAAAACACAAAACATTGATATGTACAGTAAACCACATAAAAATAGCCTATCGAGACACGCCATTGCATACAAAGTTGCAACAATGGCCATAAACACAAAAATTTGACATGTGAGAAAAATGACCGAAAATACAAGGCTATAGTACGGCAAAAATGTGAAAATATGGCATTTTCCAGAAACTGCTGAAAACCACATTAAACCACATAAAATAGCTGGCCAAGACACACAGTGGCATAGAAATTTGCAAAAATTCCCCAAAACATAAAAAATTTGACATGTGGGAAAAGTGACCGAAAATGCAAAGCTTTAGTCTAGCAAAAAAGGCAAAATATGACATCTTCTGAAAACTGCTGAAAACTAAATTAAACCACATACAATAGCCAGTCAACACACGCCATAGCATAGAAAGTTGCAAAAACAGCTAAAAACAAAAATTTGTCATGTAGTAAAAATGACCGAAAATGCAAGGTTATAGTAAGGCGAAAATGTAAAAATATGACATTTTCCAAAAACTGCTGAAAACCACATTAAACCACATAAAATAACCGTCCAATACACGTAATATCATAGAAATTTGCAAAATTCCCCCAAAATACAAAAATTTGACATGTGGGAAAAATGACCGAAAATGCAAGGCTATAGTATGGCAAAAATGTGAAAATATGACATTTTTCAAAAACTGCTGAAAACCACATTAAACCATGTAAAAT
>NW_024696220.1:0-596 GCF_008729295.1 Plectropomus leopardus | reverse complement strand
CTCATCATCCTCTGCTGCTCTTCCTGAGGTTTCTTCCTTTTTTCCCCATTACAGGTGTTCTTTTTCGGGAGTTTTTCCTTGGGTAATGTGAGGGTGTAAGGGCAGAGGGATGTCGTACACTGTAAAGCCCTCTGAGGCAAACCATGTTTTGTGATAATGGGCTCTATAAATAAAATTGACTTGACTTGACTTGACTGTTGGGGCCGTATGTTACGCCGCTGGACAACGTCAAAGTTGAAACACTGCTGCTAACGATGTCATATAAGGAGCTGGAAAGTCTTAAAGTTCAGGCAGGAGGGATGTTGGATAGATCCAACAAACCCAGACTATCACCAGGGAACCAGCTGTTAGCTTGCTTAACCATGATGTTTTTTTCTAAACCCGACCATGTGCATTTGTTGATGTGCAGCATTGGTTGCTGCGTCCTGCAACATCATTAGCAGATGAAGAAGGATACCAAAGGGCATATTATGAAAAAGTGGAAGTACACTTTAAAAGTGTTGATAAGTGAAAACTTGGAATGAGAACATGTAGGCCAAAACCCCTGTTTTTGTGATTAGTAGAAGCAACCCTACATACTTATTTGTGCAAGATCA
>NW_024696219.1:0-654 GCF_008729295.1 Plectropomus leopardus | reverse complement strand
TTAGCTGTTTTTGGGACATGTCCTATTTTGACATTTTTGCCATACTATAGCCTTGCCTTTTCGGTCATTTTTTCAACATGCGTTATTATGGTGTTTAGGGCTGTTTTGCACAATTGTCTGCTATGGCGTGTTTCTTCACAGTATTTTATGCTGTTTGCAGGTGTTTTTAGCTGTTTTTGGGACATGTCCTATTTTGACATTTTTGCCATACTATAGCCTTGCGTTTTCTGTCATTTTTTCAACATGTGTTATTATGGTGTTTGTGGCTGTTTTTGCACAATTTCTGCTATGGAGTTTTTCTTCACAGTATTTTATGCTGTTTGGAGTTGTTTTAGCTGTTTTTGGGACATGTCATATTTTGTAGTATGGCATTTTCACTCCTATTGCAGTGTTTTTTCCTTCTTTGCATCATTTTTTGCTATGGCGTGTCTTGGCATGGCATTTTGTGCAGTTTTGAGGTGTTTTTAGCTGTTTTCATATTTTGACATTTTTACCATACTACAGCCTTTCCTTTGTTCAACATGCCAAATCATGGTTGTTTTGGCTTTTTTTTGCAATATTAATTGCTATAGCATGTCTCGGAAGGTTATGTCAGGTGCTCTTCAGTTGTTTTGTGACATATCATATTTTGACATTTTAAACCATACTATACAG
>NW_024696218.1:0-566 GCF_008729295.1 Plectropomus leopardus | reverse complement strand
TGTGGGTGTTGATAAGAGTCTCATGCATATATTGATAGGGAGGTGTCCAAAGGCATGATCACAGCATCGGTGCAACCAGGACCAGACCACGATCAGGACGAGCGGAGGGTACAGTATCAGTGCAGCCACAGCACAAGCACAACCAAAGGCAGGGTCACAGTGCCAGCACAGATATCACAATGATCAGGCACAGCCAGGGTTGCGGCCAGGATCCGGGAAAGCTAGGAAACAAGGGAGTGGGAATGCTCCGAAGAGGCAGCAGGATTAGCGTAGTGCAGTTCAACAGACCCGAGGTGGTGAGCAGTAAAAAGGATAAGCACTCAATGAGGATCCTAGAGTCACTGATCAGCAATTACGACTTAAATATGAATGCCAGAGAGCAGTAATAGAAAAGAAAGAAAGAGAGAGGAAGCAGAGCCGGAATGGCAGGTCTGAACAGACTCAAAACCACCCCCGACAGACTGGTCCGAAAGCGCTGCCACCTCCACCTCCTCCCCGTCATATGGACTGGGATTTCAACTGAGCACAAGAAACTTGTGCTCCAGGAATATACACACTAATGAAAC
>NW_024696217.1:0-597 GCF_008729295.1 Plectropomus leopardus | reverse complement strand
AATGACAAAAAAGGCAAGGCTATAGTATGGCAAAAGTGTCAAAATATGCCATGTCATGAAAACAGCTGAAAACACCTCAAAACAGCATAAAATAACGTACATATACCTGCTATAGCTTAGAATTTTGCAAAAATGATCAAAAACAACTTAAAACTTTATGTTGAAAAAATGACCAAAGAGGCAAGGCTATAGTATGGCAAAAATGTCAAAATATGCCATGTCCCAAAAACAGCTGAAAACACTTCAAAACAACATAAAATAGCCACCCAAGATATAGCATAGCATATGCTGCAAAAAATGGCCCAAAACACCATAAAACTTTATGTTGAAAAAATGACCAAAGAGGCAAGGCTATAGTATGGCAAACATGTCAAAACATGACGTCTCCCAAAAACAACTGAAAACACCTAAAAACAGCATAAAATACCGTGCAAAGACACACCATAGTTTAGAATTTTGCAAAAATGATCAAAATCACCATAATAATGCATGTCCAAAAAATGACCAAAGAGGCAAGGCTATAGTATGGCAAAATTGTCAAAATATGACATGTCATGAAAACAGCTGAAAACACCTCAAAACATCATAAAATACTGT
>NW_024696216.1:0-1618 GCF_008729295.1 Plectropomus leopardus | reverse complement strand
TATATAGGTAGTGGTAATCCGTCCAATATGCAGCACAATATACTTATAACTTATAACTTATAACTTATAATAACGTACTATATAATGTTATCTGCTGAATAAATGAAACGTGCAGGTCAGTGAAAGGGTTAATAAACACGCTCTTTATAATCAATACGAACACACGAGCAGTCGTCGTGTGTCGGAGGGGCTCGTCTCTGCACGAGCTGAACTCATAGATCCTCTTATATAAGACACATGGAGGAGGGACAGGGGGTTGAAGGGTTAATTGGGATGGAGAGGAAGATGAGACGAGACACGGCAGAACATATGGACGGAGACATAAACAGCACAGAGGACGAGAGTCTGTCTCTGCGTCTGAAATCACACATTTTCACCACATATGTACTTTCGTTCAATGTACTTTTGTAAACGTGAACAATAGTTTGTGTATTTTTTGAAACACGTGACCTCCGAACTGTCCGGAGACGCCTCAGATCGAACGGAAAACACCTAAAACTGTTGAGTTTTTACGTCTCAGCGGCGGCGATGTCTGCGGGGGGCAGTATGTTTTCACCGTTGTCCGTCTGTCCGTGTCGTTCTCAAGAGCGCCTTGAAGGAATTTCCTCCAATTTTGGCACAAACATCCACTAAGACCTAAGGATGAACTAGATAGATTTTGGTTTCCAAAGGTCAAGGTCACTATGACTTTTTTTTGTCTCATTCTCGTGAATGCAATATCTAAAGAACCCCTGGAGGGAATTTTTCCAAATTTGGCACAAACGTCCACTCACACTCAACCATGGACTGTATATAAAGACAGACGACGCGTCCCCACTTACCCCCGCTATGCTTAAGTGAGGCCGAAATATTCGGGATACTGCTGCTGCCGTCTTACGCTCCTGAAGTCATTCGGAGCCGGAGTCTGCGTAGTGATATCCGCGATGCGGGTAGTTCTCGCCAAAACACCCGTCCGACCAATCGACCAGTTGAGGGTTTTCCTCAAATTTTTTATTTTTTTTTCACATTACAAAAAGATATTTCGCATTTTTACAAGCTGTGTTTTAATGCGTTTCCTCAAATTTGTTACAAACGTCCACTTGGACTCGAGAATGGTCTGATAAGAGTTCGGTGGTCGAAGGTCAAGGTCGCTGTGACCTCACAGAGCACGTTTTTGGACACAAGTTAAGAATTTTTACACTAATTATGACAAAATTCCACACTAATGTCTTACAGAATAAAATGATGAAGTGATGATATCGAGTACTTCATCCTTATTCTGCAGTAACACACACACACACACACACACACACACACACACACACACACACACACACACACACACTGCCGTTTTTATGCCACAGTGGCTGCCGGCATTTTGTTTTTGTTTTTTCTGTCCGTCCCTTTCAATCATGTTTATTTGAGTTCAGCGTATTTTTCATTGAGATAAAGTGACTCAAAATGTGCTCTACCAAACGTTTTACACTTTAAAGGGTTTAAAACGTACTAAATATTAGCATTTTAGTATGAAATTTTGGACTAAGTGAATCTCCTTTTTTGTTGCAAGAAGTACTTTATTACATTTTTTTTTGCAAAGATTTGTTTTTATTAACAGATGATCAAACTACAGTGCAAGTGG
>NW_024696215.1:0-379 GCF_008729295.1 Plectropomus leopardus | reverse complement strand
AAAAATTGCATTAAAAAATCTATATTTAGTAGAAGAGACAAATCCAATAAATCCTTGAAATATTCCAGAATCACTGAAACGTCCTCAAGTTGTTGAAATGTCCTAAAATCCACGGTAAATATTTATATTTACCGTGTGTGTGTGTGTGTGTGTGTGTGTGTGTGTGTGTGTTCCTCATCAATCCTCAGGAGGTTTTCGGGATACTTTGGGTTTTGGCGGCGTCTCCTCCATCAGCCAATCAGAGGCCACACAACAATAAACATAAACAAACTTTTACGAAATCGAGTTGGCGAAAACGTCTTTGCTTCAAAACTCGACGAGTGCGTCCTCTTGTTGTTTATTGTTGTGACCGATTCTGATTCATTTCATTCATTTAAAA
>NW_024696214.1:0-653 GCF_008729295.1 Plectropomus leopardus | reverse complement strand
TGCTATTTTATGTGGTTTTCACCTGTTTTTGGGACATGTCATTTTTTAACATTTTTGCCAGACTATAGTGTGGCATTTTCCATCGTTTTTTCAACATGCTAAATTGTAGTGTTTTTGGCTGTTTTGCCACATTCTTTGCTATGGCGTGTCTTGGCACGCTATTAATGCGGTTTTCAGCTATTTTTGGGACATGTCATATTTTGACATTTTTCGCCATACTATATTATTGCTTTTTGAGTAAGTTTTTCGACATTCTTTTTTTTGGTGTTTTTGGCTGTTTTCAGTGTGTCTTGGCAAGCCATTTTATGCAATTTTCAGGTTTTTGGGGGACATGACAAATTTAGTGATTTTTTCCCCTTATGGCATTTTCTGTTTTTTTGATATTCTATATTACAGTGGCCGTTTTTGCAGTATTCTATGCTATGGAATGCCTCGGCATGCTATTTTATGTGGTTTTCAGCTGTTTTGGGGACATTTCAAACTTTGACATTTTCAAAATACGATAGTATGACATTTTCATTACTTTTTTTCAACATGCTATATTGTGGTGTTTTTGGCTGTTTCTGCCACATTCTTTGCTATGGCGTATCTCTACATGCCGTTTAATGTGGTTTTCAGTTGTTTTTGGGACGTCAAATTTTGACACTTGTAGC
>NW_024696213.1:0-943 GCF_008729295.1 Plectropomus leopardus | reverse complement strand
AAACAGCATAAAATAGTGTGTCAAGACACACCATAGCATAGAATGTTGCAAAAAATGGCCAAAAACAGCATAATAATGTATGTCCAAAAAATGACCGAACAGGCAAGGCTATAGTATGGCAAAAATGTCAAAATATGACATGTCCTAAAAACTGCTGAAAACACCTCAAAACAACATAAAATATCATGCAGAGACAAGCCATAGCATAGAATTTCAAAAAACTGCCAAAAACACCCTAATACTGCATTTCCAAAAAATGGCAGGAAAGACAAGGCTATAGTATGGCGAAAATGTCAAAATATGACATGTCCTAAAAACTGCTGAAAACACCTCAAAACAGCATAAAATATCATGCACAGACACGCCATAGCATAGAATGTTCCAAAAACCGCCAAAAACATTATAATTTTCAATGTCCAAAAAATGACCGAAAAGGCAAGGCTATAGTATGGCAAAAATGTCAAAATATGACATGTCCCAAAAACAGCTGAAATCACCTCAGAGCAGCATAAAATAGCCTGCAAAGGCATGCCATAACGTAGAATGTTCCAAAAACGGCCAAAAACAGCACAATATTGCATGTCCAAAAAATGACCAAAAAGGCAAGGCTATAGTATGGCAAAAATGTCAAAATATGACATGCCTTGAAAACAGCTGAAAAGACATCAAAACAGCATAAAATATCATGCAGAGACACGCCATAGCATAGAATGTTCCAAAAAACGCCAAAAACACCCTAATACTGCATGTCCAAACAATGACCAAAAAGGCAAGGCTATAGTATGGCAAAAATGTCAAAATATGACATGTCCCAAAAACAGCTGAAATCACCTCAAAGCAGCATAAAATAGCCTGCAAAGGCATGCCATAACGTAGAATGTTGCAAAAATGGCCAAAAACCGCCAAAAACATCATCATATTGCATGTCTAAAAAATGACCGAA
>NW_024696212.1:0-565 GCF_008729295.1 Plectropomus leopardus | reverse complement strand
CTAGTACCCCCGAATAGACCTTACCAGGGAGGCTGAGGAGTGTGATCCCCCTGTAGTTGGAACACACCCTCCGGTCCCCCTTATTGAAAAGAGGGACCACCACCCCAGTCTGCCAGTCCAAGGGCACTGCCCCCGATGGCCACGCAATGTTGCAGAGTCGTGTCAGCCACGACAGCCCCACAACATACTCCGGAACCTAAGTTAACAAATTAACTTCATTTACAAAAATGTGCCTAAAACCACATTAAAATACATGAAATAGCATGCAGAATCACACCATATTATAGAAAGTTGCAAAAACTTCCAAAAACACCATGATATAGCATGTTGAAAAAATGACCCAAAATGCAAGGCTATAGTAAGGCAAAAATGTCAAAATTTGACATGTCCCAAAAACAGTTGAAAATAGTTGAAAACCGCCTAAAACAGCGCGCAGAGACACGCCATAGCAAAGAAAGTTGGAAAAATGCCAAAAAACCCATAATATAGCAGGTCGAAAAAATCACCCAAAAAGCAAGGCTATAGTAAGGCAAAAATGTCAAAATTTGACATGTCCCAAAAACAG
>NW_024696211.1:0-713 GCF_008729295.1 Plectropomus leopardus | reverse complement strand
AGGCTCCTTCCACACCAGAGAGGTGACATTCCACGTCCCCAGAGCTAGCTTCTGCAGCCGAGGATCGGACCGCCAAGGTCCCCGCCTTCGGCTGCCGCCCA
This sequence comes from Plectropomus leopardus, assembly GCF_008729295.1. NCBI lineage: Eukaryota > Metazoa > Chordata > Actinopteri > Perciformes > Serranidae > Plectropomus > Plectropomus leopardus. The sequence goes on along the minus strand of NW_024696211.1, from coordinate 612 downwards.
GCTCAAATTGCAACCGACCCCTACGGCCCCTCCTACGGGTGGTGAGCCCACGGGAAGGAGGTCCCATGTCACCTCCCCATGGGTAAAGGCCCGGCCACCAGGCGCTCGCCATCGAGCCCCACCCCCAGGCCTATATGACATTTCCCAAAAACAGCTAAAAACACCTCAAAACAGCATAAAATAGCTTGCCGTGACACGCCATAGCAAAGAAACTTGCAAAAACTGCTAAAAACGCGACGAAATAGCATGTTGAAAAAAATCACTGAAACGGCAAGTCTATAGTATGGAAAAATGTCAAAATATGACATTTCCCAAAAACAGCTAAAAACACCTCAAAACAGCATAAAATACCTTGCCTTGACACGCCATAGCAAAGAAACTTGCTAAAAACGCTAAAAACGCAATGAAATAGCATGTTGACAAAATGACCAAAACGGCAAGGCTATAGTATGGAAAAATGTCAAAATATGACATGTCCCAAAAACAACTAAAAACACCTCAAAACAGCATAAAATAGCTTGCCGTGACACGCCATAGCAAAGAAACTTTCAAAAAATGCTAAAAACGCAATGAAATAGCATGTTGACAAAATGACCAAAACGGCAAGGCTAT
>NW_024696210.1:0-754 GCF_008729295.1 Plectropomus leopardus | reverse complement strand
AAATATGACATGTCCCAAAAACAGCTGAAAACACTTCAAAACAGCATAAACTAGTGTGCCAAGACACGCCATAGCATAGAGTCAATCAAAAACTGCCAAAAACACCATAAAAATGCATGTTGAAAAAGTGACCAAAAAGGCAAGGCTATAGTATGGAAAAAATGTCAAAATATGACATGTCCCAAAAACAGCTCAAAACACTTCTAAACAGCATAAACTGGCGTGCCAAGACACGCCATAGCATAGAATCATCAAAAACTGCCGAAAACACCATAAAAATGCATTTTGAAAAATTGACCGAAAAGGCAAGGCTATGGCATGGAAAATTTTTAAAATATGACATGTCCCAAAAACAGCTGAAAAAACTTCAAAACAGCATAAACTAGCGTGTCAAAACACGCCATAGCATATAATGCATCAGAAGTGGCCTGACACAAGATAAAAATGCATGATGCAAAAATGACAGAGAAGATAAGGCTATAGTATGGAAAAAATTTCAAAATATTACATTTCCCAAAAACAGCTGAAAACACTTCAAAACAGCATAAAGTAGCGTGCCAAGACACGCCATAGCAGAGAATGTATCAAAAACTGCAAAAAACACCATAAAAATGCATGTTTACAAAATTGACCGAAAAGGCAAGGCTATAGTATGGAAAATTTTCAAAATATGACATGTCCCAAAAACAGCTGAAAACACTTCAAAACAGCATAAACTGGCGTGCCAAGACACGCCATAGCATAGAATCAATCA
>NW_024696209.1:0-559 GCF_008729295.1 Plectropomus leopardus | reverse complement strand
TAAGGCAAAAATGTCAAAATATGACATGTCCCAAAAACAGCTGAAAACATCTCAAAACAGAGTAAAATAGCGCATCAACACACGCCATAGTATTAAAATCCGCAAAAACGACCCAAAACACCATAAAAAAGGACATCAAAAAAATGACCGAAAAGGCAAGGCTATAGTAAGGCAAAAATCTCAAAATATAACATGTCCCAAAATCAGCTGAAAACACCTCAAATCTACATAAAATAGCGCGCTGACACACGCTATAGCATTAAAACATGCAAAAACAGCCCAAAACACCATAAAATAGCATGTTGAAAAAATTACCGAAAAGGCAAGGCTATAGTAAGGCAACAATGTCAAAATATGACATGTCCCGAAAACAGCTGAAAACACCTCAAATCGACATGAAATAGCGCGCTGACACACGCTATAGCAATAAAATCCGCGAAAACGACCCAAAACACCATAAAAAAGGACATCAAAAAAATGACCGAAAAGGCAAGGCTATAGTAAGGCAAAAATGTCAAAATATGACATGTCCCAAAAACAGCTGAAAACACCTCAAAAC
>NW_024696208.1:0-672 GCF_008729295.1 Plectropomus leopardus | reverse complement strand
TATGGTGTTTTTGGCCCTATTTGAACGTTTTAATGCTATGGCGTGTTTCAGTACGCTATTTCATGCTGTTTTGAGGTGTTTTCAGTTGTTTTTTGGATGTGCCATATTGTGACATTTTTGCCAAAAACAGCAAGGCTATAGCCTTGGTGTTTTGGTCATTTTTTCGAGGTCCTTTTTTATGGTGTTCTTGGCCCTATTTGAACGTTTTAATGCTATGGCGTGTTTCAGCACGGTATTTTATGCTGTTTTGAGATGTTTTCAGCTGTTTTTTGGACGTGCCATATAGTGACATTTTTGCCAAAAAAAGCAAGGCTATAGCCTTGGTGTTCTGGTCAGTTTTTCGACTTCCTTTTTCATCGTGTTTTTGGCCGTATTTGAACATTTTAATGCTATGGCGTGTTTCAGCACGGTATTTTATGCTGTTTTAAAGTGTTTTCAGCTGTTTTTTGGACGTGCCATATTGTGACATTTTTGCCAAAAACAGCAAGGCTATAGCCTTGGTGTTTTGGTCATTTTTTCAACTTCCATTTTTATGGTGTATTTGGCCGAATTTGAATGTTTTAATGCTATGGCGTGTTTCAGCACGCTATTTCATGCTGTTTTGAGGTGTTTTCAGCTGTTTTTAGGATGTGCCATATTGTGACATTTTTGCCAAAAACAGCAAGGCTATAG
>NW_024696207.1:0-442 GCF_008729295.1 Plectropomus leopardus | reverse complement strand
CAGCACAAATTTAGTGTTTCCTAATACGAGCAATAAATAACAACTAAAGAAGATATATTTTCATCATGCAAAAAAAGTAGAGGTAACTGCAAAATTATTTTACTTTTTAACTATTAGGCCTATGCTGCACTTATTCTTTTTTGTTAATTTGAGTAAATGTTTATTGTGCTGTATCGAACTAAATAATCTACACACCTCTAAATCGCCGTAAATTTATTTTAAAAATCATTTTCCTCCTGAAAGCTTTAATAAAATTATAAATTCCATTGCCTACTATATTAACGGTGTGAAACCTCGATATTTTATTTTTTTCTTGGCGCTTTAAATGTGGCTAAAGTGGGGAAACCCTCCGTAGGAAAAAAGACAGTATGCAAGAATGTTTCGTTTGGTTTTCCTTTAAAGCATTAAACTGGATCTAACAACACGTATGCGAAAAAAACAG
>NW_024696206.1:0-361 GCF_008729295.1 Plectropomus leopardus | reverse complement strand
ACAAAGTATCAAACTGCACCAAAGTACTACTGCAGTCACAGTAAGTCGCTACCATTTTAAAGTACTTGTGTGTTTCTTGAAGTGTTCCTTTTTTTTTTGAAAAAACTTCAGGTCACTGACGGCTCGATATCACAGAGTCAGATCTTAACTGAGTGAACTTTTATCTTTTAGATCTCAAACGATATGAAAGGAGTTAAAAATATGACGATACAGAGCGCTTAAGATAACGCAGTAACCATGGCAAAATAAAATATGAAAACAAACCGTAAATACACAAACATACTGCATGTTACAAAATGATAAATATAAAAACACACCACTATATACTTTTCATGTTATGTATTTTATTATGATTAGTAAT
>NW_024696205.1:0-9188 GCF_008729295.1 Plectropomus leopardus | reverse complement strand
AAAATAAACCCCCCTTACCCTAAGTAACATTAGTATGTTTTTTCATTCAATATTGGCTACTGTAAAATTGGTCTTAAATTTCTTTCTAAGTGGCATTAAAAAGTCTCAAAATTGCTTAAAGCCTATTTGCCTTGCGTTGTAGAAACCCTGATTTAGCCATTTTTATCCTTCATAGTTTAGTCAATGAAAGTCATCTCATTTTAGTCCAAGTGTCCGTTCTTTTTAAACGAATTCAATTTGGCTTGTACAGGTACCAGGTATTGGAATCAAGGGGAGAGGCTGTATCAAGTGTTGATATTTCATTAATACATATTTCCCATAACTGCAAATAATTTCAACACATTTACAAACTATTTCTCCGGGAGAGTTTATAACAGGTTTAAAGAATGATTTATGAGCACACACCGAACAGCTCAAAATCTTAAACTTTTGAGGGCATTAATTACTCATTTGAGGCAACTTACCAACTAGGATTTGTACCCAGCTTCATTGTAAACTTTGACTTGTCAAGCTCACTGTGAAGAAGCAGAAAACGAACATTATTTCAGCCTTAATTCTTTCTGAATCTGCAACATGTTAGTCTGGAAGCTTAAACTCATGTTCCCTCACAGCTGGTGATTAAAACTGGACTTTCAGCTCTGTCAGGAAAAAATCAGCTGAGTTCAGACTGTTTATTTACAGCGCAGTTACACTCACAGATAAGCAAGCCTCCTACCTGCCTGTCAAACTGACAGCCTCCGCTGCAACCAATAAACTCTGGAGAACCATTCATCAGCTCCACCATCCACACATGGCTGCTTGTTTAGTGCCTAATTGCAGCTCAAAACTCATGCTAACTGCTGATGCTGCTCTGCTGTGTGTGCTTTGCAGCTTTTGCTATTTACCAACCTGTTGATGCTCTGATCTCATACCGCTTATACAATCGGATGTCCCACCAGTAATATTTGGGTTCTGTCGCGTTAATGAAAACAAAAGATTCATTTTTATCATGGTTTTAATGATCAAAGATCTTTTTGTAGGTTGCCAACATCTCGTCTTATTCATAGAAAAAAGAGTTGAAAAAACATTTATTGTAGTTGTTTTTGTTGACAAAATTAACACTGCTTGGTGGTGACCATTAACATATTTCACATGACATTGAAGTATCCTCACTTGACACTCACTTGGTGTGAAAATTAGTTGCATAAGGGACCCTGTTTTCTGTTATGAGATTATTTGATTGCGATGTACAGCTTTTATTGGACTTTTGTTGTTCTATGCTTCCTTTTATGTATATGCTAAATCATTATTGCTTACTTTCTTCTTTTTGCCTCATCCCTCTTTTGACCTCTTATTTTGATTCAATCTTTATCTTCCACTTTTTTTCAGCTCCAGCCAAGTGGAGGCAGCTCTAGCTCTCCCAGCTCTCCAGCAGCAGCAACCCCACCCGCCATCAGTGAGGTCGCCCAGCCCAAACCCTCATCATCAGACGCTCACCCTGCTTCAGACCCCAAACCTCAGGCTCCAGCTCCCAGTCCTTCACAGCCCCAACCTCAGGCTTCACCGGCCCCAGTTGAGGACGCCACTAAGGACACCACAACTACACCTGGAGCTACAACAAGCACCACCACAGCACCCGTTTCAGACAGGCATTCACCAGCTACCCCACAGCCAGCCAGGACCCCGGGAAGCGAGGAGGGCAGGTCAGAGACGACGGAGCGGACAGAGGGCGTGGCAGAGTAAGTTTCATAAACAGATAGCGAACTGTTGGATTTTTCTCACTTAGGTCATTGTGATTGTCGTTTTTAACTTTCTTTTTCAAATCTTCTAGCCAAGTAAAGAAATCAACCTTAAACCCCAACGCTAAAGAATTCAACCCCATCAAACCTCAAATGCCTATGGTAAGCCATTTATTTCTGCTAAATCCTTGATCTGAAAAAAAAAGTAGGATCTTAGCTCAAGTTTGAGCAGTTTTTGGCTAGTTATGTTTCATGACATGTAAACTATGCACGAAAGTACGAAAAGGATGAAAATACTATAGTCCAATGTTATGCTGCGTGTATTATATTTCCAAAGACCTGTTTATTTGAAGGTAATTTTCCTATACTTACATCTTCCTACTGAATAAGAAAATGTGATAAACCCCCTTGGATTAGCTAAGGGACACACTGATTTTATTCACCTCTGGTTGTATTGTCATACAGACAAAGCCCAACACTGCCCCCACCCCACCTCGGCCAACTCCTCCAAGCCCAGTGGTCCTTCAGCACCCAGGCGGACAGGGACCACTCTACAACACTCCCTACCTCTCCTACGTATCACAGATCCACTCTGTGCAGGTATGTCAGCAAACAAACCTATTTACTACCAGTGTCATTTTAAGACATGGAAACTAACCTTAAATGTGGTACATCAGCCAGACTGATTGATATTAGAGTATAATTCAAAATCCTGATGAGAGACAGTCTGTTTCTTTATTTGAAAGTATTTTGTGCTGCAACTAAAAATCGTTGCCCTCAAAAAAATCTTTTCAATATTATAAAAAAGGTCCAATGTAACATTTTTTCCCTCTGCTGGTCTGGCAGCCAAAAGATGAAGGTGAACCTTTTTTCTCTCCATAATTTGGGTGATTTATTGTACATATGTGTATAACAGCATAGTTCTCTTTAGATTTGGTTGTTTTCCTATCGTCACTGATATATAATTTTGATATACAAAACTGTACAAAACGTACTACAGTCTGTTTTCTACCCAGTAGGGATGTTGCTTCCATAAAAGTAGAAAACCACTTTTTCTCTTCATTGTCTGTCACCCCTCGGCCACAACACCTGCCTCACATTGCAGAACCTCCTACTTTGAGATGACTATCATACTTTAACCATTACATCTTTGACTACAGTCTTTATGTGAAGGATGTGTAACAGACATAGAAAACATGCCAATATGTGTTTTTATATCAACAAGTACTGTGTCCACTTCAAAGTTTAAGAAAAGCTCCTAAGTGTTTTTTTGTACAGTATTCCTTTATTGTCAACACAAGGCTTTTATTGTGAAATAACTCCCATAAATCCCATAATGCATTTTGCTTTCCCCATGTGTATTTTAGGGAATCATTGGTCAAGTGTTTTAAAACTATGACATCTTCTAAAGAATGCTCATATTGCAGACTCTGACTGACTTACCTTGCATCCAATTTTACTGACCCTGGGCCATCGATTGTGTCGCATCCTGCCATAGAAAACCAAGAGAAACCAGTAAATATTAACATTTGAGAAACAGGGGCATTCTGCTTTAAAATGACTTTTAACAATGAATGATCAAAAATATTGCCAATTGATTTTCTGTTGGATTACGAATTGTTTCAGCTTCACTTTTTTCCTAACAATGCAGCAACAGTTTTTGTTAACCTCTTTTTCATTTCTGTCTTTCAGCCCCAACCAATGTACCAGTACACCATGTCTACAGTCAGCCAGGGAAAATACCCCAGGACCAAAGGTAAAAGCAGTGATTTTTCATTACAGTGCTGTATTTCTTTGGAACAGTTACAGATAGCTATAACCTGTGACCTAACGGTGCAAACAAACTGCTTAAAAAACTATTTCTGTGTGTGTGTTAAAGCTGTTATGTTTTTCCACCATGTTTCTGTTGTTTGCTAATTCTTTGTTTCCACCAGGCTCAGTTGTGGCTCAGCGCTCTGACCATGGTACTTCAGCACCGCCCATGCTACAAGCTGCAGCGTCAGCAGCTGGGGCCCCGCTGGTAGCGTCCCCCTACCCTCAGTCCTACCTTCAGTACAATCCACAGCAGTACGGCCAGCAGCAGGTCATCCAGGCCATGACGCCCTACCCTGGACAGGTAGGACGTCTTCAGTTTTCTTCATTAATTCAGGCATTAATGGTTAGCAGAATGCTTGCAGTAGCATTAAAACCTGAATTAATGAAAGCATGAAATAAACAAGTGTTCCTGAGTGCAGATTATCCAACAGAAGTTAATATCAGACACTGACAGTCCCCAGGTAGATCTTACCTCCCACATTTAAATCAAATTATTAAAAAAATGCTCATTTGTCCCTCTCTTCTCCCCCTCTCTCCAGCCGATGTACTCCATGCTGCAGGGTGGGGCCAGGATGATAGGTCAAGGTGGGGGTCCCCACCCACAAGCCTTGGGACCCCCAGGAGGCCCTCAGTTCTCTGCACAGGGAGACGGACCTCAGGGACCACAGCAGGGCATCTACGGTGAGTGGACCCAAACCTGGTTGAGTGATTGATGTGAAACACAGTCTCTCCATGTCCAAAATGTTATCAGTTTTGGGTCGTACTGCTTCCATACAGCACCGTTTTTTTGACAGATTGATGGTCTTCAAGTGGCCTGATTAAGACCCTGAACATTTCCATTAAGAGTCTCTGAATATATTGTCAGTAAAACAACAATAAGCATTATATTGACACTGATTCTCTTCTTTTCGTGTAGCTCCACAGTCCTTCTCCCACCACTCGGGAGCAGTTCATCAGCCCCAGCCTTCAAGTACCCCGACAGGCAACCAGCCCCCTCCCCAGCACGCTGCACCTAGTCCCGGACAGGTAAGATGCAGGACTGCTTGAACTGCTGAAAATATGCTGAAGCACATTTCCTATGCTCTAATTCAGAGGCTAGGGTAGTGTAACAGTCCGACAACCCTCACTAATGGCAGAAATTGTTTTCTTAAAAAGTAATAATATGGATTTATCTACCAGATGCGTGAAGTGGTCCCTTTTAAGTGAACAGTTTTTTTGCCACCATCCAGAGGGTTTGCCACTGTCACATCTGCTAGATGAACTTTTTTTATTTTTACTGATAACAGTGGGCAGGTGGGCTAACTTGGTACATATTTCACAACCCTATGGTCTACATTTTGTTGCCTGCTTTGCAAGGTCGAGGAGTGCAAAAATACACCCTCATTTAGAGAAGAGGTGCCTGTGTAGTCCGGCCTTATGGTCCTCTTGAGGACTCACTTTCATGAGCTACGTTCCTCAATCCAGCCTCTGAGACACCAATTTTTGTGATTAATCTATAATCTTTTCTGACGTGATTATTTCTTTCAGAACGCCCAGTCTGGCCCACAGCCCCAGTCCCTGTACCACTCAGGTCCCTTGTCAGCACCCACCCCACCCAACATGCCACCAGGCCACACGTCTCCGCAAGGCTCTTACCCCATTCAGGGCTACAGCATCCACAGCCACCAGGGCATCCCACCAACGTATCCCCTGGGACAGATAGCACAGGTATGGCTCCACAGTGCTGCTTCTTACTGTTCCTTCTTATGCATCACTACAAATGAGAGTATGTGTTGAGTAAAACATTTTTTTTTGCATTCAGAAAGCAGGACTGGCGATATGGCTAAAAATGTTGATGCCATGATAAAAAATTTCGTATTGATCAATAACAATAATTATCAGCCAGAAGAGTCAGTTTATCATTTCTTTTAAGTTTAAAGGCTCAGTTTTGCTCCTGAGAAGGAGTTGAAGAACCCACACGGTTAGCTGTAGTTTATTATCAGAACATGACAACATTTTCCAAACACTAACATTTCGCAAATCTATGGGTAGATCAAAAACGGAGCTATTAACAAAATAATGTTACTAAAGAAAACAACAATAGATTATAGAATCTTAATTGTGATCAGCAGCATGTCAAACTTTTTGTTCAGACTGTTTAAAATATTTTGATTTGGCTGATAATGGAAACAGAATACTTGTTAAATTAACAAGACAAAAGTCTATTTTGTGGTCAACAGTTTCTGTATAAGTTCTACACCCACATTTTCTAATTTCTGCCATTTCTCTATCAAAAGATGGACTTTGATCACACTGTAAAGTAGCAATGAAAGCCTCTCTGGTGTGACTAAGGCAGAAAGCATTTTAACAGACGAGTTCATGTAATATTTTATTCACATTACCTTCAGGCATGTTGCTAACTTACCGGTAGAATTAGATGAATAAACTATTCAGCGACTCTAGCTAATAAATGAGGCGATTTCAATTATGGTGCAACATTATCCATGCTCAAAACAACCATACTAAAAATAACTTAATGTGCATGTTTAATGTTGTTATAACGGTACGACGTTGCTGTCTGCTTTAGTGGCCAATGAAAAGTGGCCAGTCAGTCAGTCAGTCGTCTTCTAATACTGCTGCTCAGTCTTCTTCAGGTAACTGGTGTTAAAGGTGCATCACTGCCCCCCCCCCTACAGGCGTATGTGTGGTTTAATTACATGGAAGATTTATTATATCACTTTTGAGGAAAGATAATTGAGATCGTTATTATCATTTTACTGCCCAGCCCCATGGGAAGGATTAATCTTGATCTAAACTTGGTTTGTCAATCTCCACGCACCGCAGGCCCATGTACAGGGAGCCATGTCAGGTCCCCACCACTCGGGGAGTCACGGTCAGCACCAGTTAGTGATGTTGCAGCCACCTCCTCAGCAAGGCCCTGGCTCAGTGCCCCAGCATCCCCAGCACGGACCACAGCAAGGAGCACACCAACACTTTTACATCGGCCACCCACAAGGTACGAGACATAATGCCAAGTAAAATCCATAACTTGATTTGCAATCTGTGGTTTGAATTGTGGCATTTATACTTTTTGTTGTTTTCTGTCTTCCTTCCACAGCAATGCAGGTACAGACGCACCCTGCTCCCTTCCATCAGCCTGGAAACTAATCCCCACCTGCCCTCCTCCCCACCTTCCCAACTGTTCTTAGGAATGAGCCCCAACATCCCCACTGCCTGCTGGATGCGAGGCCCAGACTGAACGCGACTCACTAAAAACAAACCTGACAGGACCGTACAGAGGAGAGAAGAGGACAACAAGTCTCACAGCACCTTATTCTTCTGCTGGAACATTCTTCATCAGTATAAACCAGACTAGGACCTTTTCAATGGTAATGATGAAGATGGCAGACGACAGCAGCAGCAGCGCCCGAGCCCTGCTGCCATCGTGCTCTTCTCTCAAACTTCTTCTCATTTCAGAACCATTAGGCACCTTGCTGGGTGGACCAGTCGGAGAGTTAAAAACAGCAGCAGACACTTCCAGCAGTGTGTTTTTAGCCTCCTGGGGTGTAAGTACCGCGACACAAACGGGAAACAGACTGTCGTGGGATTCTCATGAATATAGCATGAATGGACAGATTTGAAGAGGAGAGGGGATTTTTAGCAAACCTCCCCCGCCCCCCCCCCCGCACCCTTTTTAAAAAAACTATCCTGTAGTTAAAACCATCCCTTTGCTTCTTCTCTCCTGTAGGAAAATATAATTAATGAAAAAAATGGACAAGACAAAAAAAATATTAAAACAACAATGACCAAAAAATAAAGTTTTCAACTCAACTTCAAAGCTTCCTTTGCTAAATTTATTGAAGCATTAATTGTAAGTATTGCAGTTACATTTTTTTGTCTGTGCTGCATGAAGTAACAGCTAACAGCCATGATGAAGAGCGGAAATTTATTTTTCATTAGACAATAACAAGAACACATTTAATTTGAAGCTCGCTAAGCATTTGCTATTATATCAGGCTGACAAAACAAAGTAATTACCTCCCAGGGGACTTTTTGTATTCTCTTCACATTCTCATTAGCTTGGATTCGTTTCACTCACTGGTGCAATTCTCCATGTTAATTTATAATGGTCACTAGGGGGACCCCTCTTTATACACCACACAGTCCTTGTTATGGCAGAGATGACTCCTCTTTGGGTTAGTGGGGCACTCTGCTTCCCCTTCAGGCTCCTATGACACCACAGTTTGTGGCTTAGTGACAGGACTCTAGATCGATGTACTACAGACCGTGCCAACTAGCTCTAATGTCAATGTGTCAGAGTGTGCGGCCTACATTCCTCTCAGTAGGGACACATTCGGTCAGTAGAGCAGGCTGTGGTGACCTTCTCAGTGTGACAGGGCGTAGAGTTGCTCTGCACTATGCTCCAGTCGGTCCCGGTACTCAAGGTTGGAGTAGTTGACTTCAGGGACCCCCTTGGTGCCATAGAGTAGACCCCAGCAGCAGCAGGCAATCACTGCTGTGCTATCACTGTCACCTGGGCAAAAAGAAAACGAGAAAACTTGACAAACACATTATTGCATTAGGGAGTTAGACAGTATATGTGTTGTTTTTTTTTTTGTTGTTAATTAAAATGAGTTTTTTTACCTTATGACTATTACTTTGTGACAACTGTGACTTTTTTTAAGAACATTTTTTAACATACTGTGACTTCTTATGACATGCTGTACTATGCATTTTGGAATGACATTTTGTTGACATACTACACTGTGCCTTTTTTACAATAACATTTTTTAAAAACATACTCTAGCTCACCATGACTGACATTTTTCAAGACAGACTTGACTGACTTTGTGATATACTATAGCCTGCTATGACATTATATTTTTGACACAATACGCGAGTTTTTCTGACATATCTAATGGTATGCTATACTATGACTTTTTATTGATTTTTGATATTCTATGTATTAACATGACCTTATGACATACTAAACCATACATAAACTTTCATAAAATGCTTTCCTATAACTTAATTACTAATAACATGCTATAATGTGACAGTGAATACTTTGGATTTTTTAAACACCTTTGTAGTCTGAATTTTTTTTATAACATACCATACCATGACAGTTGTGAAATCATATAGTGACTTTTTGTGCTATTTTGGAAGACATGCCATACAATGACATTATGCTATTTTGGCTGATATGCTATATGATGACTTTTATAGTGTTTTGGACACCGTACAATGCAATGACGTTTCATGCTGTTTTGACTAGTAACACTTTTTGGTGCTATTTTGGCCAACAAAGCAAAAGTATGACCTTTTGGTCACTAAGAAAAGGTCTCTGACCGTTGTTTGTGCTTATGCACCAAACAGCTGTGTGGCTGAAGGCTGAAGGCTGTATACTCCGAACTGCAGTACACAGCCTTCTTGGAGTCCCTGGGTGGGGTGCTGGGAAGAGTGTCAACTGCGGACTCCATTGTTCTCCTGGAGAACTCAAAACTCAACGCTCATGTTGGCAACAATGGTGTGACTTGGAGGGGCGTGATTGGGAGGAATAGCCTGCCCGGTCTGAACCCGAGCGGTGTTTTGATATGGGACTTCTGTGCTAGTCATGGATTGTCCATAACAAACACCATGTTCGAGCTAGGGATGTTCATAAGTGTACTTGGT
>NW_024696204.1:0-373 GCF_008729295.1 Plectropomus leopardus | reverse complement strand
CAACTTTTCTGATATCAAACCTGACTTAATGTGGACAAGCTGTTCGTCAGCATTAGTTTAACCCTTTGACACCTGGACCGTCATCGGTGCTGCGTTCAGACGTCTTTTACGAGCATTAAAACCTCCGAAAGCTGAAAACTTTATTGGCTTCTTTAAAAAAAAAAAAACTGCAAAAAGGGCAATTTGGCATAAATGTCCTGCAAACTGCAAAAAAAAAAAAAATTACGAAATGGCAAAAAATGACCTGAAAATCTGTTATTTTTGTTGTTTTTTAAAGGAGAGATGAAATTACTGTATGTTTATTTAAAAAAGGGGAACATTACTGAAATTAAAATAATATTTAAGTGATTAAAATTATGTCACAGGAATATGT
>NW_024696203.1:0-528 GCF_008729295.1 Plectropomus leopardus | reverse complement strand
TTGACATTTGTGTATCGATACACGCAAAAATATTATGCTGTGGCCTTTTTTTTTTAAACCAAAAAATGTTCTGCTGATCATTTTTCCAAATAGTTATTTAAGTTAACTTTTCAAAAATAAAACACAAATCCAAAAAAGATAAGACAGAACTTTATTTATCCAAAAGGAAATTGCTGTAGAGCAGTTGAAATACAAAGGTGAGGAGTGCAGATATAAATGTGCAATATAATTTTAAAAGGACTAAAAAGCAGAAAACCAAATGTAGAGCAAATATAAAATAAAATAGGTTTATTGAAAATATAACCGTTAAATGTAAAATATAACAGAAATAGCTAAAAGTAAGGTGCAAATGGTAAAGTACAAATATGTGCAAACCCATTTATACTACATATGCAATAACACAAACTGGTTACCAGTATAAATGATGAACATAGTACGTTTGCTCATAAATTCGTTAATGCATTGTCAGTTCTGAGGCGCTTGTTGTAAAAGTAGAAAAGAAAGAAACAAATGGTCAAAATGAAAAAG
>NW_024696202.1:0-670 GCF_008729295.1 Plectropomus leopardus | reverse complement strand
ATATTATTAACAAAATGGAGGTCTTGAAAGTAAATGTACTCATTGTGCAGAATGTCTCTTTCCAAAATCTTATCTTGTTAAACTTTGCTAATATGTTCAGCATTTCGGTCACGTTTTTTTTCGTTTTCGTTCCTGTTTTCGGTTTAGCAGCTGTGAATTGTCCCAAAATAAACGTGTAAATACGCGTGTACTTATGCCGTCTGCGTGTACTCATGCCGTCTGCGTGTACCTCTCTCTCAGAGTCGGCTGGCTGCTCAGGAAGCTGAGCTGCTGCTCCAGACGACAAACTCTGAAGGCCAGATAGCAGGACGACAGGACCAGCAGGGAGACCCTGAGAGACAGACGGGGACAGAGCGGGTAAAATCCACCTTTTTGACCTCAAAAAAAGTCATAGCATAGCATGTTGAAAAATACTACATTTTTGTGTCAAAAAACATCATAGTACAGCATGTCGAATCACGCCACAGTCAGACTCAGCTATCCTGATGAAGCGCTTTCAGAAACTGGTTCTCCAGCACATCAAAGACCAGATCCCTGCGAGCCAAAACCATCGTCACAAAATACGACATTTTTGGACACGTCATATTTTTTTCCCCCCCAAACAATTGTACAGCATTTTTTTTCAACATATATTTTGGTGTTTTTGATAGTATTTGCAATTCTCTTTGCT
>NW_024696201.1:0-464 GCF_008729295.1 Plectropomus leopardus | reverse complement strand
ATAGGAGTATTGATTTAAATGATTGATATTATTTATTTATTTGACTTGTTATTGTGAAATCAATATTTTTATGTATTAATGTGTGCTTTGGCCCTTGTCCCTTTATCTACTTTCCTGTTCGCAGTCCCTGTAATTATTTTTGCACATTTATTAAGCCATATGAATATAAAGAACCAAGCTGTATGTAAGGCTGACGTGTCCTACACGTAGCGTGTAGTGTCCTTTATGTGCTCGAATTTATGTGTTTTATATCTCTTATCCATTATTTTGTATCCAGTTATTTTGCCAATGACTGTGTTTTTAGTTTTATCTGTATAAAAATAATTAAGAAATCATAGAGTTCATAACAGACTAAATATTCTTAGACTGTAAATCAAAATCAGACTGCAGTTTTCTTCCACATATGAACCTTCACGGCTTCGCTGAGCCTCGCAGCAGACTGTTCTCAGATCAGCCTCTGGGCC
>NW_024696200.1:0-232 GCF_008729295.1 Plectropomus leopardus | reverse complement strand
ACTTAATTATAGAGTAAATTATATATTATTTTATGTTTTTATTTGGCAGTCAGTTGTCCAAAACAACATACATATTAATATATCTGTAGAAAAAAAATGCTAATTAGAAAAAAAATAAGTAAAAAGCAACTCAAATATGTGAAAAGCTTTTTTTTTTTTTTTTTGCTGAAAATGTTAACTCTTAAAGTGTGTCAGTTTTCCAAGTGAGCTTCCCCCTCAGAACAAATTCATA
>NW_024696199.1:0-727 GCF_008729295.1 Plectropomus leopardus | reverse complement strand
ACCACCAAACCCTCAAGACGCCATAGCTCAACTACAAAACATAACAAATAGTGGTTTGCTGCTATATTAAAGCTGAATGTCACATGAACCTTTAAATGTTTGCTAAACATCAGTCTAATATGCTGATGTTAACATTTAGCTGATAAAAACTGCAGATTTGGAGCTTGTTGTAATGTTCTCAAAGATTTGCCCTCATGCTTTTGTTTTTAAATGGAGTGAACTCAACCACAGAGTCCGAGTCGGTCATGGCGATTATCGGTGGTTAGAGCAAAGGTTGGAAAACAAAGTAGAAACTGGAATGACACTGAGATCGGATTGTTGTTTTTCTCGTAGATTAAGTATCTACCTACTCACCAACGTCTATCAACACACTGTTGATAGATTTGCTGTCACTAATAACACAGCGTGTATGAGATATGACTCAGTTATGAAAGATATGAACACCCACGACACCATTAACCCTTAGAGCTGTCATTATGTAAGGCTGGAGGCACACTTTCACATTTGGCATGCCACGGGTAAAGGCTTCGAGTCGAGGTCCCTCCCCTCCCACCACACTCATAACAAACGAGCGCCCGCCGCTGATAAAGCGCTGGAATGTCTTGTTTAGCTCCACGACAGGTCGGCATTATACGCAGTTGTTAGTGGTTTACCACATTATTAATACTTGTTGAAGGCTGCTTACTGTCTTGCACTTACAGGCTGTGGGGGGCTCTTACATTTCTGT
>NW_024696198.1:0-537 GCF_008729295.1 Plectropomus leopardus | reverse complement strand
AATACAATAATGAGTCAATTCAAACAAGTTTAAAAAAAGTTAAAATGTTATGTTGTTTACTGAATATGTCTGATGGGCATTCTGGTGTTGTTTTTTTTACTTATATTTTATGTTTACTCTTCCATTTTCTTAGGGAAGATCTAAAAACAAAACAATAAAAACTAACCAAAAAAACCAAACTCTGGGTGGGGATCAACAGAGGCCCCATAATATGACATTATCATTACATACAATGTTATTGCGATAACATTTTGTGATATGCCGAGTATTGTGATAATATACATTATGATATATGGTAAATTATTACCTTTCTTTTCAACTGCAAATCATGTCCACAAAGGAAAACTTTTTGGAAAAATCTGGGGGTTTTTTCTAATAAGTTAAAGTTTTCAGTCTGTCTATTTCACTTCATTTATTGTTATTGCAGCAAAATGTTTCCAATGGACTGGAAAAACTGATTTTATTTTTCTAGTAGGCTGCCAAAAGTTTGAATTTCGTTTGCGAAATTAAAAAATTATACAAAAAAAAAAAAAAAAA
>NW_024696197.1:0-625 GCF_008729295.1 Plectropomus leopardus | reverse complement strand
GTCATGGCGAACATGAGCAGCTCGGTGTCGGAGCCGTTTCTCTCCTCCAGGACCTCCATCAGGTAACTCCACGGCTTCACACCTACAGATCCCACCACGTTAACAGCAGGTAACCATGGCAACAACAGTGTCACGCAGGTGACGTCATCGGTTACTGACTGTGTCATTTTAAAAAAAAATATTTTAAATATTTTTATTGGTTTATGTATTGATTTTATGTCTATTTATTATTATTCATTATCTTCTGTGTAGAATGACATTATTGTACTGCTCTCATACGTGTTTATGTTGTTGTTTGTCTTTTTGTTAAATAAAAATGAAAAAAAAGTGTATGTGGGTAGACAGAATTAGTAACGCCGTAACGCCGCAAACTTTCATTAAATGTAACTAAACCAAAGTGATCAACACTCTAGTTGTTTATTTGTTTGCATTGTCTTTTGTTTGTTTGTTTGTCTTTTTTTAATTTTTTAATTTTATGACTTTTTTTAAGAATATATTTGTTCAACATTGTTGTTTCTTTCTTAGTTCTATCCAATATTCAACCCCATGTTACTGTATTTGTTTTTGTATTTGTTTGTATGTATGCACTAAATAGGTTAAATAATAAAAAACTTAAATAAAAAAA
>NW_024696196.1:0-648 GCF_008729295.1 Plectropomus leopardus | reverse complement strand
GCGTGTGTGAGCAGGAGATGTTTACACATACGAGCATTTTTCACTCGTGGATATATGTTTCCAAGAGAGACTTTTGTGTATGTATGAGCGTTTGTGTATGCATGAAAATGTGTCTTTGTAAGAGTGTCAGGTCATTTCATATGTGTCTCCTCTCAATCGGAGACAAGGGGAGGAGAATGTAGGTCCCCCCTCTCTCCCATCCTCTGCCATGGGGGCTCTGAGAGGTATTGCCTCCCTTATTGCTGTTGAAAAGCCCCATCAGTGCCAGGCGTGCTGATTTATGTCCCTGAAACCCTCCACCTCCAGCTCCTTTCCATTAGGCTTTACAATATTCCCCCCATTGTTCAGCTCCCGGCGTTATCGGCCCTGCCCAGGCCTGTCAGCAAGACCTGCCCCGCACACAATCACACCAAGAGACGAGAAGAAGGGGGGAGGAGGAGGCTGATAGGACAGAGCGAGAGATCGAAGAGGTGGGGTACAGCAGATAGGAGGAGGAGGAGGAGGGGAGCGAGAGAGAGAGTGCTGGGATGAAGAGGGAGATAGAGAAGTGGCAGGCAGAGATGGGATGAGAGAAGGATGAGGTGGAGGGCAGCGTGTTGAGCGAAGTACAGAAATGGGAGATGTCCATCTAAGCTGTGGTTTTATTGT
>NW_024696195.1:0-502 GCF_008729295.1 Plectropomus leopardus | reverse complement strand
GTTAAAGAGAAAGATCTCTTTTTTGTTTAACCAGCAACGGCCCCAAAATTGCTACCATCAAACCCACCAGACTCCATTTAAATAAGCAGTGATTTTATTGTTTTAAAACCCACTTCATTCAGAGCCAACAGAAACAAAATAAAAACCACAAAAACCGTCTCGGTTCATATTTCCACTGTTCTGACAATCAACAAGTCTGGTTTTGGTTAAAATAAACCCTAAATTCGCCTGGTTAGATGTGAAAATATGCTGACTTGATACATATTCAATGAGTGTTTATTTAAATGGAGTCTGGTTTGTTTGGCGATGGTGTTTCCAGGTTTCTCTCTGTTTAAACAAAAATGATCTCACTCTTTACAGAAGTATTTCACTGCTGGAAAGATTATAACACAAGGCCGTCTGTGCAGCAGAAATACGCAAAAAAAAAATTACTTAAACTTTTGAAATTGTACTTGATTTTATTTTTATAAAATAAATGATTGATAATTTATATTTATTTAAT
>NW_024696194.1:0-5424 GCF_008729295.1 Plectropomus leopardus | reverse complement strand
CTGACTAACCTAGCTTTCACAGATAAAGATAGATATATTAAAAATGTATATCTGTTTAAACATATGTTACTATTCATTAACAAAATCATTCATCAATGCTGCCTATAAACTTAAAAAAAAAAAAAATTAAATAAAACAAAATAAAAAAATAGAAATTGACTCATGAAGTCAACGAGTCATGAATGAACTTACCAGCGCAGTTTGAAGGGTGCAGTTACTCCTTGTCCTCGAACTAACACTCATCTTTTCAAGAAGCACCTCACATTCCCTCTACACTGAATTACATACCCTCTGTTTGACTCACTGAAACCGCTCTCAGATCGTCCTGAACTCTCCCTAATGTGTCTCTTCATATCACAAAGGTCATACATGTTCACCAAAATTCCATCTCTTCCAACCAAAAATAAGACACAAATAATAAATACCTAATGAATATACATACATGGATCAAATCAAAAGCTATTGATCCGAAAACAATAGCTTGCTTTCTGTTTCCGTCTGAAATAAGAATCATTAAAGCTCACAGCCCTCAACGCAACTGCTGCTAAGCAGAGGAGTCATCGTCCTGTAAACAACTTTTTCTTTTTGTTCTGCTGACATTGAAACAATGTCTGTACTGCTTGTTATGTTTACTCTAGTCCATCCAGTCTGTGTGTTTTCATGGTGATATCCAGATTTTTTTTACTATTTGTTTATTCATATGGGGATGTTTATGAACAGGATATAAGAAGAATTCAGAATGCTGTCTACCAGTCAACATGTTGAAGTATCTTTGGGCAAGATACTGAAACCCAAATTCCTCCCGTTGCTGCGTCATCAGAGTGTGAATGCGTATGAATGATTACTGAGTAGCAGGTGGCACCGTGCACGGTAGCCACGGCCACCAGTGTGTGAATGTTTGTGTGAATGGGTGAATGTGACATGTAGTGTGAAAGGGCTTTGAGTGGTCAAAAAGACTAGAAAGGCGCTATACAAGTACTGTCTATTTACTATTTAGGTAAAGTATGCCATAAAAATATACTAATACTGTGATCATTTTGTGCTTGCTTATAGCAAGGCATTAATTCATAACTGAGAATAGCAACCAAGTCTACATCCTAGCAGCAGTAAGCCAACACCTCCTGTGAGCAAATTTTTTGGGATAATGGCCACGCCAGGGCACCCTCAAAGGAAGAAGAACAGACCAAGGCATTCAGCACATGTCTGGGACTTACATATCTAACAGATATGCTGCTCCTGGCTGGCGATGTGGAGCTAAATCCTGGCCTGCTGCCCACAGATGCAACTAGCCTGGCTATTATCCAGCTAACACAGCCAGTACAGTTAGCCCAGCCACTACAGCTAACCCGGCTACCATGAACTGTACCCCATTATCATAGCTGCCATTTTTTGGGGGCCCGAATGGTTCAGGAATTCAATACTCATAGACGGTGATAATACTGCAGTCTAAGAGATCCTAAGATATATCTCGTTATCCAGCCATACTGCTGTTCCTGCACAGACTTATGCAGTTTTATTATAAAAGCTCATTCCATTCAAAAATCAGCCATGCTATGTCGTCCAAAATGGCATTAAAACTGCAAACTATAGTATATTGTCCAAAATTGAAAAAGTCATATTATAGCATGTCATCCAAAGGTGTGCCAAAAAGTCATACTAAAGCATGTTGTCCACAATCGCTCAAGAAAAAAAGATAATATAGCATGCAGTCGAAAATTGCGCCAAAAAGTCATACTTAAGCAAGTTGTCCAAAATTGTTCAAATATATCATAATATAGCATGCCGAACAAAATCGTTTAAAAAAGTCATACTTCCGCATGTGGTACAAAATCGCTCAAAAAATGGATACCCTACCATGTTGTCCAAAATCGCTTAAAACAGTCACATTATAGCTTTTTTTCCTAAATTGTGCCAAAAAGTCGACACCATAGCATGTCGTCCAAAATTGTGCCAAAAACTCATGCTTTAGCCTGACATCCAAAATCACTAAAAAAAAAAAATCATACTACAGTGTGTCGTCCAAAATCATGCCAAAAAGTCATACCGTAGCATGTCGTCCAAAAACTCTTTAAAATAAACTACTATAGCGTGTCGCCGAAAATCACTCCAAAACGTCATACTATAGCATGTCATCCAAAATTGCACCAAAAAGTCATACTATTGTATGTCGTCCAAAATCACTCAAAAAACATTGCAAGCAATGTGTTTTACATATTTCTTCACCAGGCATGCCATTTTATAGTTTTTTTTCAGGGCATTTTTTAGATGCATTGCATAACAATTCAAATACTGATACCACCAAATTAGCTAATAATGTGGGCAGGGGGATTTAGTGAGTCAAATCAACTGTTTGGATGTCTCTGTGTGTCTGTGTGTGTGAATTTGAGGTCGGATGATACAGGCATTAGAGAAATAACAGTAACAGAGTCATGAAAATGAGTGTGTTCACATTTATATCTGTACATTTACTTCTATGTTCTCTATTGTATTACAGAGGATGAGAGAGGGGATGCCCTGGCCACTGTCCTCATCAGCATGCATCCTGCAGACACTGAGGCTAAAGATGTGTCCAGGATGATCCATGCTGCCAGCAGAGGAGAAACAGGGCCACTACATACTGTCCTCCAAACCAGTCCCTATACTGGGGAGGAGAGGAGGAGAAGAGGCCGTGCAGTAGAAAGGGACTTCATTTGGACTCAGTATGTTTCCCTCTCATTTTTTCCAGCTTTATGAAGATCATTGCACTGTTTGTTTATTTGCCAATGACATAATATATTTATCTGTCATTCTTTGCATAATTTGTAAAGATTGTTTGCACTATTTGTATTTAGTTTCTCATTTGCAATCAATATGTTTCTCTCTACAGAATTTGTGGTGACAGTTTTCACAATTCATTTCACAGTTTGCATTTGTTGTTCATATTCAATTGATTATATATTTCTCTAAAAAAAGTCCCTTTTACTTCAGTCTCCTCTGTTATTATAGAAAACATTTTCTAATTATTCTCTGAATTTTTCTTTTTTCACATCTACATGGTCAGTAAAGAAAATATAGGAATAAACCTGTTTTTCACTGACTCCTGGGATAAAAATAAATGGCTATAACTTGTTGACGGAAAGTGAGAAATAAAACAAAATTAATTTGGAAGTCCAAAACATCTAACAACAACCTCCTAAATTAAAAAAAAACAAACTTCATGAAGTTCTCACTGTGTTCACACTAAAAAACACACACACATTTTCTTTTTAAATTCTGTTAAATTCATTCGTTATCAGACAAAGAATGTGTAAAATTGTAACTTAAAATGAGTCAGACAGAAGCTTTAGATCCATCTGAATAAATTTAGTATGGCACTTGATTCTGACTTGATAGAAAGGGTTATAAAATGAAAATAAATAAAGGAAAGGCAGGCGGCCCCAAAACTGCTTTAGGTCTTTAAGGGCTAACATGTTCATGAATGAGCAGCAGCAGCCGTTTGAGCAACTGTTGACAGGAAACCACATGCAGAGGGTGGAAATTCCCCAGCAGGAGGAGCAAGTTTCTACTCGAACATGCCAGCCAATGAGGAGAGACAGAGAGTGGAGAGAGTGATGAAGCGACGGACCTTCAGATGATAGAGGAACAACACATCACTGTGTGCGCTTTTTGCCTTATCTTGCCTAGACTCTGTGTTAGACAGTATATGTAGCTCCTGCAAAAGGGAGTGAGGTAACTGTTGCTTTTGAGTTATGCTTTTGACATTTTTACCTTTGAATAAAGCCTGCCTTGAGCAGTTTTAAACTTTTTCTTCCGTCCTTGGGTGTTCGCATTTGATTCCTCTGCGAATCTGTTGAGTGGGTAAAAGACAAAACAAGACAAAGAACAAACAGGTTGCTGGACAAAGCCAACCTTCTGTTTGCTGCCTTGTTTTGACTACGAGTGAATAAAACTCACAAAAAACAAGGGAGGGTAGTACCAGAGGTACTCCCAGAGCTGCCGTAAAAGCAAAAAGTCGATACCCCAAAAAGGGACGGTCTGGAGACACTCCCTTACCACCAGTGGTAGAGGGTTTTTCTCCTGGTTTGGTCAACCAAAAAGTAAAGACTGTTGGGTATCCATCACTCAAAAAGAGAAAAGACACCTTACCTCTCTAATAAGCCACTCTCTCACAGATCTGAGGTGGCGTTTGATTATTTAGAATGTCTGAGTAAGGGGGAGACACAGACTCTTAAAGAGGAGAGCGGCAACTCCTTGACATATAGCATGTCATCTAAAATTGCTAAAAAAATTCATACAATAGCATGTCGTCCATAAGCGTGTCCAAGAGTCATGCTATAGCATGTCGTCCAAAATTGCCCATAAAAGTCATACTATAGCATATCGTCCAAAATCGCACCAAAAGGTCAAACTTTAGCATGTCATCCAAAATTACTCAAAAAAGTTATACTATAGCCTATGGTCCAAAAACACTCAATAATATTATAATATAGTATGTCGTCCAAATTCGCTCAAAAATATCATACTGAAGAATGTCGTCCAAAATAGCAAAAATTCATACTAGCATGTTGTCCAAAAGTCATGCTATAGCAGGTTGTCCAAAATCGCTCAAAAATATATACTATAGTATGTCGTTCAAAATCGCACGAAAATATCATACTGTAACATGTCGTCCAAAAGCGTGTTCAAAAGTCACAATATAGCATGTTGTCCAAACTCAACTATTGTCTCATACAATAGGACAGTGGTTCTCAAACTGTTTTCGTTAATGTAACCCCTTTTAAATATTTTTTCAACCAAATACCCCCTAACCAGCACAATCACTTTTGTTAGAAAAAAAAAAGTTCCAACACAGCCATGCGCCATCAGTGTCTGATTAGTTAAACAACATCCTAACTGAAAAAATCATTTCATCAGATCATCAATCATTGTTGACATAAATTAAAACGTTGTTGTATGTTGTTTTCATCTATTTTCCAATATTTGACAATTTGCAACATACTATAATAACTTATGTCCTTCACAGCCATTATTGCGACATATTATATTACAACGTTTTGGGTCTTTTTTTCAAATTGATATTCTATGAAGTGTCTCTACAAGTTATAATATTTTGTTTTTTAGCCATATTTTTGACATGTCAAAATTTGCAGATTTTCAACTTAGTATACAATGTTGTTTTCAGATATTCAGACATATGACAAAAAATATCAAATTTTGAAGTTTCAAAAAAATGTCTGAAAACTACATATTATGTCTAGCAGAGACACGTCATAGTATAGCATGTCGAAAAAAAGGCCATAAACGTCACGATAAAGCATGTCAAAAAAATCCTTGAAAATTTTTGCAACAACTATGGAGTGTCTTGGCAAGCTATGTTTTGCTCTTTCAAGGTGTTTTCAGCTGTTTTTGGGACATGTCATATTTTGACATTTTTGCCATATTATA
>NW_024696193.1:0-487 GCF_008729295.1 Plectropomus leopardus | reverse complement strand
GCTGGATGCATTGAAACACTGTTTAGCTTTTTCCTGGTCTTCCCTCTGACGAGGAAATCTCATTTAGGATTCAAACTCTTCATTTCCTCACAGTTTCTCCTCGTCGGAGGGCAGATGGCCGCACAGTAATCAGTCGTCTCCCGCCGCCGCCGCTTCATCTTTTATTACATAACCACTTTGAACTCAGACACTGTTGATCCGAACTCTGTGCACAGTTTTCTCTTTGCACACAGCGTGCTTTCTCTCAGTGGGAAATCGTTCAGATTTTCTCTGTAAATTAAAAGAGTTCACTCTAGACCTCCTGTAAATGAAATATGTCCTACAACAACTTTGGTTAATATTTGATGTTTTATAAAAAACTGACTTGACTTGGATCTCACAACTTCCCAAACTAAATATCATGAAAGAATTCACGTGTTAAAGTAAAAACTGTGATTTTATCTTGTATCCAGACGCACAAATATTTTTATTTAAATTATGTTGAGTT
>NW_024696192.1:0-690 GCF_008729295.1 Plectropomus leopardus | reverse complement strand
TTTTGAATTTGGATTTTTTTTTAAAAAAAAAAGAAGAAAAATCAAGGCAATTTGCTCAGGTCTCTTTTTTTAAAATTTGACATCTAATTTAGCGTAGATGGAGGACTGTGCAATTCAGGGAGGCTCAAAGAAAAAAATGTGTACATTTAGGGAGGGTAAAAAACACACAAACGAAGTCACACAGCTCTCTGATACATTAATAAGACTCCCTGACCAAACAAATGTCTGACCCGACAATACCTGTCAAAAGTGACAGTTTTTCAGTCTACCTGGACAAGGCTCCGCCTCGTTTAGATCGATGACTTCGATAATTTCTTCATCTCCGTGGAGCTCAATTTCATTTTCCTGCGTGTTATCCATGCCGTTAGCCGGCTAAAGGCTAGCAAAACAACCGAAAACTAGTACAACCGCGCGAGGAAGGACAGCCACCCTCGCTTTAGGCTAACTTACTTTTAGGCAGCGACTAGCAGAGTCCTAACGAGGTTAAAAGTTACACTTTCACTCGTCGGTGTTATGTTAATCTGAATAAAAGGCCGTTAAATATCCAACTAACTGTGTCCCATGTTTTCCTCACATGCCGCGGTGACTGGAGAGACAGACGCGTAATGATGATGCAGAAGACAGCGTCACTCCCTCAGCACCGTTGACTTCCACTAGATGGCGGTGTTCTACAAAATGACCATATGGGAT
>NW_024696191.1:0-789 GCF_008729295.1 Plectropomus leopardus | reverse complement strand
CACTTAGCATGTGAAATATCGAAAATAATTATTTTTTTCATCTAAAAATATAGTGGCATCACAACAAATTCTGGCAAGTTGAGGGTTAAATTTCTCAAAATTACTGAATATTAGGGCTTATGTTGTTTAAAGAGTAAACTCATTGAACGTAGAGAATAATAATAATAATGCATCATATTTTTAGCCTAATCTTAAAAAGCGCGTGCTGTGCGCAGAGATACCACAGTGTGTAACATTAAAGCGGTTTTGGGGGTAAAGATGAAAATTAAGCTGACAGGTGTTTTAAATTGCGGATATTTGCAGGTGAACGCTGTTAGCTTCCCTCCCTGCAGCCCGGAGCTCCGCGCTCAGCTGACGGCGGAGCTGCTCTGCTCTCCCCGTCAGCCAGCGGCCTTTCTCGGGGGGGATGATGGGACAGCTCCCGGTGCTGGAGGCTCGGAGGCTAACGTCAATGCTAACGTCACCGTCACCTTGTGTCGGGTCTCGGTCGTTTTCTCCGGTCTGTCTCTGCTTTTCTCCCCTCGATATTTCCTCTGTCTTCCGTCATGTTGCAGCTCGCGCTATCAAATTTCGTCTTTGGGTGTACAGGTGTCTTCCTACCTGCCCGCAAGTGATGACGGCGTATGCGCGTGGTGCAACAGCGACAATCAGCCGTGCGGAAAACAGCGGCAGGTTGTCCGTGGCTCCATGTCCTCAGACGGATTAAACAAAGCTTTGAGTTTCTCCATAAATTAACAACAATTAACTTTTTTTGACCAATTTATAAAGAAAAAATGTCATTGTCCTGTT
>NW_024696190.1:0-463 GCF_008729295.1 Plectropomus leopardus | reverse complement strand
TGTATTTGTGTTAATTTCCAGGTAATTTTCTTGTACAGTTAACTAATTTCTTGCAGATTTTTTTCTCATTTATTTATTCATAGTTAATTACATTCTTAATGTGTGTTTATAAGAAATCATGCCAGTTTCTTAGGGTATAAGGGGTTAAAGTAGAGTTTACAAAGTACTTTGACAAATAAAGCAAAGCAGAAGCATGAGGGGTTTCTTGCAGTGGCATTATAACTAAAAAAGGTCAAACAATGATGCCAGACAAAAATAAAGGTCGAATTAAACATGAGATTCGAGGCAAAAACATGTTGGAAAGACGAGAATTTCTGCAAACAAAATTCATTACAAGTATTTCAAATAATCACCATAAAATAAGATTTTCAAAACATGCTGTAAATTGCAGAAAATTAAAAATGAAATGGAAAGACCTTAAGATTTATTGGAGGGGGGATATTAGATGTTATTATATTATATA
>NW_024696189.1:0-363 GCF_008729295.1 Plectropomus leopardus | reverse complement strand
GGTCATTTCCTTGTTTGTTTTTCAACTGTTATGATTTTCTTCCAATTAATTTTCAGGTAATTGTCTTGTACTTTTTATTTCAAAATTTTGAGTCATTTCTTTTTCTTTCATTGCTCAGTGCCTTCTTCCCATGTTCCATGAAATAAATTTGAGCCAATTTCCTCTGGTTTCAAAGGTTTAAAATGGAAATAGAAACTAAAATACAGTGCATATGCAGAATATATCACTTTTAGTAAAAGATTGACAATAATTGGCATGGAATACTGTTGATAGCTAACACTGCCTGGTCAGGTAAGGTAAGGTAAGGTAAGGTAAGGTAAGGGAACAGTGGCTCAGTACAGTAGTAAATATAAAAAAAAAACA
>NW_024696188.1:0-560 GCF_008729295.1 Plectropomus leopardus | reverse complement strand
AATGCCGCAAACAAACCTATAAAATAAAACACAATAAAGAATAACTACAGATTAACACAGAATAACGCAGATTAAGCGCAGATTAAACACAGATTAAGCGCAGATTAAACACAGATTAAGCGCAGATTAAACACAGATTAAGCGCAGATTAAGCGCACTGACCTGTCAGGTGTTTGATGAACTTGTCCTTGTGCCGTGGATCTCTGGGCTCTGAAATCAAAACAAAAACACGTCAGCTCCAGTTAAAGTGACGGCTCGTTTTTGTCGCACTTTTCCTGTGAATTATCCGAACGGAGATGTCATCAAACGAAGAGCTCAAAAGCTCGGATTGAAGAACGTTTTCAGATGTGTGCCAATAAAGTACTGTTATAATAAAGTGGAATAAAGTTATAATAGAATTAAATAATGTTATAATTAAGTGAAATGAAGTTAAAATAAAACTGAAATAAAGTTATAATAGAGTTAATAGAGTTAAATAAAGCTGAATAAAGTAAAGTTATCATAAAGTTAAACAAAGTTATAACAAAGTGAAATAAAGTTATAATAAAGTTAAATAAAGT
>NW_024696187.1:0-538 GCF_008729295.1 Plectropomus leopardus | reverse complement strand
AAGAAGAATAATGTTTAATTTCAGTTATGGGTTGATACATGAAGTGAGCAGCAGCTCCCCCTGCAGTATTTTAACATTAATTGCCACAAACGACAAGTGCAACATAAACCAAATCGCCTTCTTAGAAATAAAGCAAGTTTCTCACAACAATCTACTTTAAAATAAATGCATTAAACATGTGTAACTAAACCTTTTTTATTCTGTGTCATGCTTCATCATCTTCAGTATTTACTGGTGTCAGGACTGCCTTGTTAAAATTAAATAAATAGACTTCAAGATACTTTTTTGCTCTTCAATCTTCCCGGCTCAGTCCCTGTGATCAAAATAGTGATTTGAATTGTAGTTTAATCTAACAGCAGAGCTATTTGCAAAAAAGACAATAAAAGTATGCAAAGTAAATCTTGACAACAGATATTAAACTCAACCTTAAATGTTCGCAGCTGCCTGCAGTGACTGCTTTAATCTACAGAGGACGCTGCAGTATAACGTTTGCACAGCTGCTCCTCTGAAAGGCTCAATTTATTAGGTTTATTAAGGT
>NW_024696186.1:0-656 GCF_008729295.1 Plectropomus leopardus | reverse complement strand
GTTGTTTCAAAGATGAAAATGTGACGATATAAATCAAACAAATAATGTATAATATTCTGTATTTTTTAATGTTTTGTTTCCATCTTGGAAACAATTTCTGAAGTCATAAAGAACTGTGGAAAAAAACAGTAAAAACAATTTGTTCTGCCTGATGATCACAACAAATGTGCACTTTTACCTAGAAAGAGGGGGTGGGTCTTTCTGACATTATCTGCAACAAAAATGCCACATGAGACAGGAAGTGGGCTGCCTGTGTGTTTTAAAGCGGGGAGCTCACCCTCTGTCACATTTCCAGTAAAGCCGTCAGCCGGTCGACGTGCGACTTCGCTCTCTGTGGCTCCTTCTGTGCAAAACCACAAGTTGTGTCTGTCTAAAATGTCGAAGCAGTCTCTCCAGAAAAGTGAAAGTATGAAACACTTTGAGACGAGCTTGTGAATAAATCTTTTTCTCTCTGATTCTGCTGCTTAACCCTTTGAAACCTGAGCAAATAAAGCTATGAGCAACTCATGAAGAAACGGCACAAAGTAAGCATTAAATCAGAAATAAAAAAATTACCTGGAAATAAGCAACAAAAAAAGAACAACCCCCCCCCGAAAAAAATGTAATTTAAGTCTAAAACTAATATATTTTTAGATAGATAGATAAACAGATAATTA
>NW_024696185.1:0-707 GCF_008729295.1 Plectropomus leopardus | reverse complement strand
GTCCCGCCTTTAATGACATCATGCCCTCCTCCTCCTCCTCCTCCTCCTCCTCCTCCTCCTCGTCTCTGTGCGCAGACACATGATGAGGTCATGAGGAGGATGAAAACATTGGAGCAGGAAGCAGCGTGCAGGCTGATCAGAAACACATGGACGTCTCCGTCCCCCCATCCGTCCCTCCGTCGCTGTCTCGTACAAAAACTCGAGTTCACAGCCGGCTGATCAAAAGCTCTCCTCAGACCTGAGCTGAGAAGTCTCTAAATGTAAAGCGTGGATTTGTCTGGAGGCTTTTTCGGGCAGTAAAGGTTGATTATGATGCTGATTTGAAGTAACGTTTGGTGAAATCTGAGAAACGTCTTCAACTTCGGCCAGTTTCCAGTTCCCAGGGGAGAACATGCTGCGAGCAAATAAGTCTTCAAATAAAAACACGCAACATCCAAAAATATAACACTTGAGGGCACTCAGTTAACCCTTTAAAACCCAGATCAACATCACTTCTCTTGTGCTGTAATCAGACACCATTAATGAGCTATTTGACCCTTTTGAAAACTCAGCAAATTAGTTTGATTTCTTCTGAAAAAGTAATGACCAACTTGGCAAGAAATGTCCCGAATTTTACTCAAAATTTTCTTTTGAAAAAATGAGGTGATGATTATTAGAATAAAATAATAAAAACAGTAAAAGTGTCCCGAAAAATATATTTAACTTAA
>NW_024696184.1:0-569 GCF_008729295.1 Plectropomus leopardus | reverse complement strand
TGAGCTGAAAGAAAACTCATATCCTCATGTTCCCTCCGTCATTTCTCTCTCCTGTTGCTCGCTGCAATATGTCTGATTTTAGGAGAGAAGAATTCATTTTTTGGGTTATTGTTGTTTTGTGAGCTCCTCTGTGTAGTGACAGATTTTGGCATCAGAGGATTATTTTCAGAGGGTTTGTCTGACCCTTCTACATATTATACCTGAAAGGTAACACCATGTTTTTGGTGGACTGGCATGTCTGTTGTCATGCTCTGTAGCCCACATCACGATCCTTTATAATAATATATTTTTTCTCTTGGATATCACACTTTATCATAGATAGGAGTAAACACATGCATGCAATTTCTCAGCAGGTAATTCGCCTAGGAGTGACAGATTTAGACAACTAAGGCCCTATATTCCATTGTTTCGTGCTTTGTTTCATAATTTCTTTTTGTTTGTAAAAAGTTTGGAAGAGATTCTATCTGGCTTGTCTTTTTCTGCATTCGATGCATGTGTGAGCAGGCCCTAACACCTGCCAGTTCAGATGGTTTGTATCTAAATTTTTTTTTTTTTTTTTTTTTTTTTAC
>NW_024696183.1:0-3973 GCF_008729295.1 Plectropomus leopardus | reverse complement strand
TGCTGCTATGGATAGTCTACCTGTAAGTCCATTAATATAAGACATAAGACACATTTTACATCTATATATATATGAACTGTTGACTGTATATGACACAGACATGGATTAACAGTGTAAGTGTGCCATCTTGTGATGAAATGTAAAACAACATTAAATAAAGATCAATTTCAGACATGTTTTAAGACATAAAAATACTTTCAATACCATGTCTAATAGGGTTTACCACAAATACCCTATCTTTAATCAAAGTAAAAAACTTTACACATATCTTTACCTATCTCTGTGACTGTCTGTATGTGTGTATGCTGAAGGAACTAAAACCACTAAACTAAAACTAAACACCAAAACATTAATACAAAGTGGTAGTACTTACTTTACCAATTTGACATCATTGTTAATTCATATACTACACAAAATAGTACTCCCTACGTGTCGTATTTTACAGGATTAATAATTAAATGTATCACTTTTATTTTCAACATAGAAAGTGGGCTTCTCATTAAGAGAAACCTCCTAGAGAAATATCTAAAGAGCAATAATTCCTAACACGTATTCTGTTAAATGTCAATACTAGTACACTATAAACATACGCTATCGCTATGGTTTCAAGTTATCGCCGCCAATTATAAAAAACAAACAAAAAACAATATAACAACAATAATAATATATATCCACAGTATAATATGACTATCATGTCATCAAAAATCAACTTTAAGAATACGGGAAACGTAATTTTTCGTCGAAGTGCAAGATGGGTATGCAAAACTGTGCTCAAAATCCTCCAATCAGAGCGCTCAGTACTATAGACTAGGAAGTAAAAAGGGGTGGGACTAGTGTCTTCAGTCAATCACACAGTGAATCGTCATAGTTTATACTTCCGGCCAGAGTTCACACTTTCACCGCTATCTAATCGATCCTAAATGTAAACGTGTTGATTTTGCAGTTTAACTTATTGCAATGACAATATTTTAAATAAATTTTAGGTAGTTAAAAGATTTTTATCACAGATATATCAAACGAAATCATACTTGTGTGTTTAAGAATAGTACTGTGGATGTGATTAGTGAGCAACAGTATTTCATCCATTATCTTCCCACATCTGTCTATAATTAATAAGTATATTTTGCCATTTGAAAACACAACTTCCATTCTTTTCATTCATAAATAATTGCAGTTGAAGTTGCGAGTTAGCAACAATTCCGCCTTGAAATATTGTTCATATTAATGTGATATAAACCCACATTGTTATAGTAATGCAATTTCTTTTGTGCAACATGATGAAAAAGTACAGCATGAATGCTCATTTAAAATGGAAACTAATCACTCTTAAACACAGTTGCAAGAGACTTCTCTGTAGAAAAAACAATCTGTTGTTTCTATCATTTTCAACAAAAGGATAAAGGGCTCATCCCTTTATCCTTTGTCAGCCAATTAAAGCTGGGGGTCTCACCGATCAAAAAGCCACTTAAGACTTAGGTTTTAGGTCATATGTTCACACGTCTCTATCACACACACTGTTGTTATTGGGCGCTCCATGCCATGGGTCTCCATATTGATATAGATATCGTGGCATAATGCAGATATTTTAGTATTTGCAGATAAGCTACTTCTTATTTTCTAAAACTCTTCTATGCTTGTGTATAACAGCAAATGTGACATATTCCAATTTCCTTCCAGAGATCAATGAATTATTTCTGATTCTGATAATCCAAGGATTTATAGCCCCACCTTTCCTTTAATATTGTAGACTTTGGTGTAGTAACCTGTGATGTTATTTTGTACTTTTTATAATAAAATTATTTACCTGTTATGCTACCTGGGTTGCTAGGCTTGAAATTGTATCACTCATCACAAAAACTCTGGAGTGACATGTCTCATACATTAATTAACCTTAGATCTGCAAGTTTATTTAAAACTTCAAGACATTTAAGGTTAAATGAAAGCTGTAATGCTGTTTTGTACATTTTAAGAGGGTTTTTTTCTTCTTTTAAAAAAAAAAAAACACTCACCCGTCCAGCTAGCTAACTTAGCTAGCTGGACCCTCAGGGCTTTTAGGTACTTGCATGTTCTGTGTTTCTTCCTCGGTGATCCACAGTGGAAATTCTCAAGTTGAAATTTAGAAATTTGCAAGTTGAAATCGACGTGAAATGAATGCAAAGTTTAAAATTTGACTCCCACACTCATTCATCACACACATTCCTGTGTTGCGTATCTCAAGCAGGGTTTGAGTCAAATTCATTGATCAAAATGTCAAAAAAAAAGTTATAGTATAGCATTTTGAAGAGTTATATACTGTCGAATTTTAAAAGAACAGTCCAAAAAGTCAACATTCAAAATGTTGAGAAAAGTCATACTATATTATATCACAATATGCCATACTATGGCATATGGAAAAAATGGTAAAAAGAAATGAATCAAATGTCAAAATAAGTAATAGTATAGCATTTTGAAGGAGTTTATAGTGTACAATTTCAAAAGAATGTTGTAGCTTAGATCATTCTGTCAGGTACACTGCACACTTTAGGTCAACTTAATTATTTAAACTAAAGATATTTGCACTGCAACTCTATTTCTGAAAAACTGTACAATCCCTCCATTGCACCTTTTGTACATACTTTTTGTGCCCTTTATATTCTATTTTGTCATTTTATATATTTAAGTTGCTTTTATATTATTTATCTTATGTTCTATTCTATTTAAATTCACTATTTTATTCTTCCTTTATGTTAATTGTTTTGCACCAAAACACCAAGTCCCATTCCTTGTATATGTAAATGCACATGGCAATAAAACTAGATTCTGATTCTTATTCTGATAAATGTCTATCAGATTGGCCTACCGCCTGTATAAATAGAGTTAAATGCAGAGTAGGTCAATCTGATAGGTACAAATGTCTATCAGAATGGCCTACCACCTATATAAATAGAGTTATATGTGGAGTAGGTCATTCTGATAGGTACAAATGTGTATCAGAAGGGTCTATTACCCATCCATGAAATATACATAAAATATCCTACTATGTAATCTGCTTAAGATCTATGTGGTGGATCATTTAATATATAACTAGCATCTTTGACATATCCTGATATTAGATATAGATGATCCTGATACCAGACAGACATGACTCCAGTGTTTCCCACAGATTGCTTGTGTATCTATGGCGGGGGGAGGCGGTTTGTGTGGTATGGTGTCACTCTAATATCCGACGTTTCTGCGTACCTACTGAATTTCCCCATTGAGGGATTGATAATTAAAAATATATTATTGTATCAATATTGGTTCAAGCTAAAAAAAAAAATACAACCAAACCAAACAAAAACACAACAGAAACATGAAAAATAAAAATGGCACTTACTTTTTGTAGACGTTGCTGAGCGGCGATAGCTCAGTCTGCAGGGACTTGACGGGGAAACTGGAGGAAACTTGAGTAAGACACTGAAGCTCTAACTGCTTGGAGCTCTGAGTATGTGTCAGCTAATGCATGTCTAAAGGTCCTGTATGTGCATGTGAATGTGTAATAAGTGTAATATTCAATTTTGACAATTATTGTATCATATAGATCTTCACTAATGGAGCCAAGTAGATTAACAACAAATAGTCATGGCACGGCGACCATGACAGATAATCAAGCCAACCCAACACAACACAACATAAATCGCCACCTCAGCATTATGAGGTTGTGACATTTTTGTCAAAGTTATTATTCTTATTATATGACAACTTATTAACATTATTTGGGGTGTTTAATAAAAGTTTGGGGACTTTTTATTTAGAAAAGAAAAAAAGCGGTTCTTATAATTGTTGCTATTTGGAATGCAAAACTTTGAAGCTCAATATCCCAAAACTGTTCAGAAAGCAGATAGAAACTCATAATTCTAAGGTGGCAAAATGCAAATGACACTTGCATCTCACAGCATGATAGAGGAGATATAGAGAGATTGTTAGGGCATGGCAGCCATATATAGATATAGAG
>NW_024696182.1:0-441 GCF_008729295.1 Plectropomus leopardus | reverse complement strand
CACACACTGAGACCTTTAGAAAGCTGTTTTAGTTCTACTTCTAGTCACTTTAGTTCTTGTACTGCTTGTAGTTCTACTTTGACCTCTCTGTCTTGTTCTAGTTCCACTTGTAGTTCTTGTAGTTCTACTTGTTCTTTCTGTTGTAATTCTACTTCTATGTCTGTCTCCGCGTGACTTCTATGTTTCTAGTTCTACTTTTAGTTCTTGTTGTTTTTAGTTCTATTTCTCGTCCTGGTTGTTGTTGTTGTTGTTGTTGTTGTTGTTGTCGTGGTTACCTCATAGGCGGTGAACTGAGTGCGCAGGTCTGGTTCAGTTCCTTTGTTGTTGATGTGTTTGTGGATGATGTTCTCCATCCCCAACTGCTCAAGACTGTCGGTCACATCGTAGAACGAGTCCTGATCAGGAAGAGCCGCCAGAGTCTGACACACACGCACACACACG
>NW_024696181.1:0-608 GCF_008729295.1 Plectropomus leopardus | reverse complement strand
TATATATATATAGGGGGGTGTTATGATGTTTTTTTGCGTTTTCGGGGGTGATGTTGGTTTGCTTGTTTTTTTTTTTTTGGTTTTTTTTTGGTGGGGTGTTTTGGGGGTAGGAACCAAAGAGCCGCCTTCGTCACCCGGTCGGACTCTCTAAGCGGTCGGACATCCTTACAATCGGCTGTCTGTTTGAATGTTGTTGTTGTCTTTTCGGTAAACCGCCGTTAAATTCTCCGCCGGTCGGTTCTTGTCGCGTCAGTTTGAAGTTTTCCGCTGAATTCAAACGTTACCGGAAACTCGGCGGCGGAAGAAACGGACCGAAAAACACGATGTGACGGTTTGAACCCGGAGCGGCGGACAGAGTGGACCGCTACATGCTACGTGTCCACTGAGGACCGGAGGGAGACAGACCGCTCACAGACAGACAGGGGGACAGACGGGGGGCAGACCGGGGGACACACAGACATGGAGCCACAAGTAACCGGACAGAAAACACCGAGTTTTAACGTCTAATGTTCAAACATTGTGGCGGTAAAATGCCGGTTAGCACAGTTAGCACGGTTAGCACAGTTAGCACGGTTAGCTCCCAGTTAGCACGGTTAGCTCCCAGTTAG
>NW_024696180.1:0-983 GCF_008729295.1 Plectropomus leopardus | reverse complement strand
TTGCAAAAAAGGCTACCTTTTTTTAAATAATAATAATTTTCTAAATAATTGACTAACTGTTTCAGCTGTACTATTTTTTTCACAAGGCTCATGAGCAAATATGTAGTATTATAGTTAATTATCAAATAAGAGTAATGGAGTAAAAAGTACAATATTTTCCTCTGAAGTGTAGTGAAGCAGGGGTATAACGTGCAAATACTCAAATTATACAAAGTACCTCAAACATGTAGGCTACTTGAGTATCCTACAGTACTTGAGTAAATGTAGCTACTTCGTTACAGTCGACCACATCTGTGATGAGAATCAATCAAGTCACAAGTAAATCATATGAAATTCTCATGATCTTTTCGCAGTTTCCACATTTATATCAGTTAACACACAGTGGCCACGAAAACTTTTAATTTCAATTTAAAAGAAAACTGTTTACGTTAGCAAGCTAACGTGACCAGCTGATATGTGAGCTAAAAAACACTTTAGCTCACCTTTCTTCGTGGATTTTGTAGTGACAGGTGAAGTCGGATGATGTGGTCGTCGTGCCGCTGATTTCTGAGCTTCAGGCAGCTATTTTCTTCGTACTATCGTCCCCCAAAACACCGAAATTGTATCATTTTTGGATTAGCCGCCTCCTCGTTAGCCGTCTCGCGCATTGGCCTCTGCTGCTCTGACGTCGTCGTGGGTTGCCAGGTTCGAGCGCATTGCGCATGAAAAAACGTAACTTCATCTAGAAAAAAGATGCAATAATATGATTGAAACAAGTCTAGAGCCTTTAAGAAATCTGTCTAAAAATGTAAGTTAAACCTTAAGCCATAAATACAAAGTTAAGGTCAAGTTGAGTCTTGTTTTATCAATGTTAGTTTCTAGGATTTTAAAACATTGGGGGCTTATACTGGATTTCTGTAGGAGGATTATTTATTTATTTATTTATTTAAACTAAAAGCTCTTTTTGATGTTTTTTAATGTCTTTCTGCATCTTATTGACCTAT
>NW_024696179.1:0-637 GCF_008729295.1 Plectropomus leopardus | reverse complement strand
TAACAAAAATAAAAATCATCTGACCTTCAGATCATAAGTTGTGCGTAAATAAATGTGATTAACTCCAGTGAACTATACATATTTAACCGTTTACAGCTCCAGCCAGCTCATGTTCAACCCTTTGAGACCTGGACACATTGACTTGATTTCTTTAAAAAAAAAAAAACAGAATGAAAGGAACTGAAGAAATGAACCAAATGTTTGCTGGAAATTATCAAAAAGTACAAAAAATTAGCTGAGTTAGCTTTTCTGCATGTTGATGTTTTCCACAGACGTTTCAGAGCCGCGGCACCGTGTTTCACAACATGCTGCGTGTATTTTATACGGCCATACGATGTGATTTATTCCCTGTTTTCAACTACAAATGATGTCTCCAATGGAGAAAGACTTTTTAATAAATAATAATATTTTATTGATCACAGATGCATCAATATTAATACAGCCAAATATCAGGACATGAGTCAGACAATAAATACAGTCCCGAGCTAAAATATCAGTTTAACGGAGAAAAAAACCAAAAGTTTAAAAAGGTTTTTAACGTCAGATTTTTCTCCTCAGATCTCATTTTCAGTCTGATCACCTGTTATTTTTACTCCTGTAACACATTTATTATAATAATATATTATATTTATAGAGC
>NW_024696178.1:0-678 GCF_008729295.1 Plectropomus leopardus | reverse complement strand
GTGTGTGTGTGTATGTGTGAGTTTTTTTTTTAGTGTGTATTTCTTATGAAACATGAAGGGTCCATAATGGAAAAGATTCCCTCAGTGCAAAAGGGCTGCATCTTTAAAGACCTGATGTTTTATTCATTTTATTTATTGATGCTATTTTAACCATTGACATTGTGACATTGTTTAGGAAATTGAAGGGGTGATCATACCCCAACAAATCTTCAGCTAAAGACAGTTTATGATTATTATATGTTATATGAAGAACATGACCATCGCAAAACAGAACTGTGCTCTTCTAATGTTACATGCACATTATAGATATAGTTTTTAAATTTTTACATTTAGTATCAAAATATGACTTTGACTATTGAATATTTTATTGAGGACCTAATGAAACCTTCATTTTATCTTATTTACTGACACATTCTATGAATATTACACCTTCATTATAATATTTTGAAAATTATACATGTATTTGCATGCTGTGAAACTTAAAGATATTTCCCAAGATATTATTATAAACTTTTGACCTTGTGAAAAGTGATAATTTCATGGTAAAAGTCTCCAAAGGGCATGCAGATGACATCATATGGACTTCATATAAATATAGTTTGTTTGCACAACCAACAACTAAACTCAAAACAAACAGTGCATTGAAAATGATCACAGTTTATTTAATTAACTGGACAC
>NW_024696177.1:0-694 GCF_008729295.1 Plectropomus leopardus | reverse complement strand
TTGTTTTTCTTTTAAAGCTTTGTTTAAAAAACAATTTTGACGATTTTGTTTTTCTCACAAAATTTTTACTGATGTTTTTTCATCTTATTATTATTTTACAGTTGTTTTTTTTTAAAGAAAACATGCTTTAGAAACCTGCTGACCCGTTAAAAAACACAAATTTTCTAGTTTAAATATTTATATCCTGAGCTATTGGACACCCAGACCTGTTGACGTCACAGGGCAGTTTACAATACACAACAACACACCTGACCCAAATGATGAGGTTTGGTAAAGTTGGAGATTTGTGAACAAGCTGTGGAGCCATCTGACTGCTCGTGGTTTTGTCTTGATGATGATGCATCTTCGGATCTCAGCAGGGAAGTTTAATGTCGTCATAACTGTGACGTTTGTTGGCCAAAGTTTGTTGGAGTTCGTAAAGAAACGACAGAAGTTTCTGTTTGATGCACAGAAAAAATAAAGCTTTGCTCAGTTGTTACACGGTGCAGAAGAAACACCTGAACTAAATCAGACTTTAGTGAATTCGGCTGCAATTATCTGTTTTTCGAGTGTCCCTCTCTCTGAAAATGTGTCATCTGTGTTTGAAAGAAATCTGAAAGCGAGCAGGGATTTCGATCATTTTTTTTTTTGCCAATACATTAAATAATGGAAAAATGAAATGTTACATCACACTGACACACTGTGTGTGTGTGTG
>NW_024696176.1:0-684 GCF_008729295.1 Plectropomus leopardus | reverse complement strand
CAGCGAGAGCTTCAGAACACCCTTGAGTGCCAGGTCTTGCCAAGATGCTGTATTACCGTCCTCCCCTCGTGATGTTGATGTTTTACTGGTTACTTTGGTAATTATTCACAAAAACCTCATTTTCGTCACCTCTGTGCAGGAAAGTGGGAATGGCTGAGTGACTCTGCCTCTCTGCTCCCGCCGTGCGCTGATGCTGTTACTTACCACTCTCACTTTGGACGAACACCAGGTTTCACGTCAGCTGCTGGGCGACGTTTCCGCGGGATCCTGGATGAGCATCTGGATCTGCTCCGCTGGCCCGAGGGCACCAAGGCAAGCATTAAGGGATAGGGAGGTCAGGTGTAAAGTGTGTGTAAACACAAAAATGTTAAGTTCTGCACATGTGGATCATCTACTCACTGATCGCTATTACTTTTTAGAATCTGATTTTTTACGGCCTCAAGGAGGAGACCTTAATTACATGCTAAAAAAACAATGCAGTATTAATGACAAAACCAAGGCATCTGGCGAAATAAAGTGCAACATAAATTACTTAAAAATTGATGTACAACAGTTCTTTAACCCTTTGAAACCTGGGCAAATTGACTTGATTTCTTAAAAAAAAAAAAAACACGAGAAGAAGGCAATGAGCAATTTAAGGACATATAACCCAGAAATTAGCAAGACATTTGTTGAAAAAAAAAA
>NW_024696175.1:0-873 GCF_008729295.1 Plectropomus leopardus | reverse complement strand
CTGTTCTTTATAAATACTGTTCTTCATTATTACTGTTCTTTATAAATGCTGTTGTTTAAATGTCAGAGGGGGAAACTGCTGCAGAGTTTCGGTCGGTTTCAGTGCAGCGTGAGGACGAGTCTCACGTGGCTCGACATTTCAGTGCACTAAAGGTTTCGGTTGTTTTGGTGCAAAAAAAAAAAGAAGCAAAGCTGATTAAAAGCATCCAGAGTTTGAAGCACATGAACTTTAAAACTGACCCTCTGAGTGTTAACTCAACCTTTGGAAAAAAAACTGTTAGATGGAAAAACAGTTTCCCATTAATCGATTAATCGACGTCACATTTCAGCTCCAAATGAAATACAGAAAATAAAGCTACAAGTTTGGAGCAGAACTCTGGATTTGTGTGTGAAGTGAAAAATAAAGTGCTGAGAGTCTGCAGACGGAGCTCACGTTGTAATGAGCCAGAGTGTTGAGTCTCTTCCAGCGTCCCTCCTTCTGGGACGTGAGGTCCAGGTCGGACAGGATCTGACCCGTGGAGCCGGGACGCCACTCTGTGGACGGACGAGACAAAACAGCTTTAATATTCATGCTGTTGTGTGTTTTTGTCCTTTGATTGTGTCCTCCTCGGTGTCTCTCTGCTGTCCTCAGATCTGTCTCACAGAAAATATCATGATCTCACCATTTTAACTGACTGGATAAATATCATAAACTAAACTCTATTTATGCGACATCTTTCAGAAAAACTGTAACTGTAACTG
This sequence comes from Plectropomus leopardus, assembly GCF_008729295.1. Classification (NCBI taxonomy): domain Eukaryota; kingdom Metazoa; phylum Chordata; class Actinopteri; order Perciformes; family Serranidae; genus Plectropomus; species Plectropomus leopardus. Next base: position 133 of record NW_024696175.1, on the reverse strand, counting down.
TAAAATGAAATAAATACAAATGAACAATAAGAAATACAATTTTGTAAAATAACAAAATCAATAAATAACATTGTGCAAGACTATAAATTAAAAAACTCTGAAAGACTAATAATCTAATAATGTAACAATACAA
>NW_024696174.1:0-739 GCF_008729295.1 Plectropomus leopardus | reverse complement strand
CAAAAATAATAAAACGACCCAAGACTTTATATATATATATCACAAAATGTAAACCATACTTTGATGTTTCATTTTTCAATCTTTCAAATTTCATTAAACTTATTTTTCTGTCTATAAAATGAACCAAAACACTGACAACCAGGAAGGTCTCGTCGGGTGTAATAATGAAAATAAATACAAAACAACATTTAAATCGCTAAACTAAAAATAAATCAAACACTACTACATTGTAAGTGTATTTACAATGCTGATCTATAGAGGAAAAAGCAATTAATTAGATTTTTTTTCTGGACATTTTCCCCTTTTTTTGATAATTTTTAATACACCTCCCACATCTTTTTAAAACACATTTTTTATGTACCTTTCTTGCTTTATCTTTAATAATTTCTTGAAATTTGTGGGAAATTTTGTGTCTTGTGGATTATTGCCCTTTTTCCATGTTTTTTCCCTTTTTTTAATAAACCAATTTGCTCAGATTTTAAAGGGTTAAAGAGCTTGTGAAAGAGGTGTGAATGCAGCAAAAGACAACTGATGCTGACCCAGGTTTCAAATGGTTAATACTTTCAGTATTAAAAAAACGGACAAAAATACCATAAAAAAACTTTGCAAGAAAGAAAGAAACTGACCTGAAAATGAGCTACAGAGAGAGAGAGATAATCAAGAAGAAAGAAGAGAGTCGTTCAAAAAATTATCAAAAAATAGGGAATATATATAAAAATGTTTATTTTAAATTATTGGG
>NW_024696173.1:0-866 GCF_008729295.1 Plectropomus leopardus | reverse complement strand
TTTTATTATTTTAAGGCAATTTTCTCATTACTTTTTACTAATTTCTTGCTCATTTTTGGGCCATGTTTTGTTAAGTTGCTTGGTGCATTTCCCTCTTGTTTTTGGAAGAAGTGAAACCATTTTTTTCAGGTTTCAAAGGGTTAATGAATTGTTTTTTTGTTTGTCTCATTTGGATCGTTTTATTTTAAAAACAAAACTATAAAAATCGGGCCTCCAGTCCAAACACTAAACACATCTCCTACAAGTAGAAAGTGTGTTACAGATAATATTTTATATACAAACGTCTGAAGCGCTAAAACTGCACCATCGTGCAGTCAGACAGTAAACGTGATTTAAATAAATTTAAGAGTTGCTCAGACATTATTCCCGTGTGCCTGCTGTTCGCTCTCTTCTTGCTAAATGTCGTCGTCCTCATTAAGCGCTGAGCTCATGTCAGTTTCATTGTCTTTGTCCCACGGGTCAAACAGGATTAGGATAAACTAATACTGATCCCTGATCAGCGCCTGAAGGTCTCCAGATGAAGTTTAATGCAATTATGATGGAAAATAAGAGAAAACAACAAACATCATCTAATTAGTCAGCAGAGAAGAAAGCAGCTTTCAATGTTGATTATAAGTTGTTTTCTTTCACTACATTAAAGGGCCAATTCACCCAAATCTTTTTTCTTTTTTGTAGTATTAGTGCACCGTGTTTTTATTGGCACAGATTTTAATATTTGTCTGAAGTCTGAACTTCTTAATCCCCAAATTCCCTCATAATTTACATATCAAATTTAGAATAAAATAAAATAAAAGGTGACAACAAACTGACCTGGGAGTTAGCTTGGGGGGATTATTAGATAGATATTGTAAAAAAAAAAAAAAAAA
>NW_024696172.1:0-1115 GCF_008729295.1 Plectropomus leopardus | reverse complement strand
TTTTAGTCCTCCATATTAAAGGGGCTCCTTTTAGTGTCTACGTTTATGACACTCCTTTTTTCCATTTTCATTTCAAAACTTTTTTTCACATGAACTTTACAACTAATATCATATTGTTTGATTTCAAACAAAGCTGTACAACTGAGGTGATGAACACCACCTCCTAAATTCTTTTGTCTGTCACTAGTTTTTCCACCAATCATTTCAGTTTTGGATGCATTTCAGGAACATACGCGCTGCTGTTCCTACAAGCTAATATAAATTTCATATGATTTTCTCAGGGATTAGTTTTAGTGGTCATAACAGTAGCGTGGGAACAAGTGAATTAAGGATTGTAGATTACTGATTTTGCAAACTAGCACTGATGTGTATAAGTGCCAAGAAGTTGTCCAAAACTTCGCTTGTGTTAATCTAAGGTGTGCAGTGTCTTTTCTTTAATTCTAACTCGCTGTTCAACAAGCACAAAGTTACTCAGCGATGAATGAATCCTGTTCCTGTTGATTCACATGACCTGTTGAACTGAACGTCACACATAATGCTCCGTAACTTTGTGCCTATTCACATCTAGTGGTCACAGTAGTTGCACGAAATCTTGGCATCTTCATAAAAATGCTGAACTAAACAGAACAGGACAAAAAGCAATGAGGTGACGTTATGAGCAGGCTGACGGACAGTCTCTATCAGCTCTGGACAATCCAAAGCAAATCCTCAGAGAAACGCTGCAAAGCTTTCTGGGCCTTCTTTCGATATGTGACACTGTGTACATAAATCCTCCTCTTCCTGTGTCCTTCTTCTGTCTGCTTGGTTGCCCAGACAACAGAGACAGTGATGGCTTCTTAGCTCTGCAGCACAGAACTTCATTTCCCATGATCCCCGTCCACCTTGAGGACAACTGTTTCAGTATCCAACCAGTGTTTGTCAGAGTGTATGTGTGTGTGTGTGTGTGTGTGTGTGTGTGTGTGTGTGTGAACAGTTCTCAGGCAGTGCACTGTGAGTGAGGTGTGTGTGTGTTTGTGAGTGAGTTTGTGTGTGTGTGCGTGTGTGTGTGTTTAAGTGTGTTCAACAATCAGTCTACTTCTCATCTTCATCACCTTCACTCATGCTGCTTATAGAGG
>NW_024696171.1:0-576 GCF_008729295.1 Plectropomus leopardus | reverse complement strand
ATGAAATACATACTTAAAACACTTTGTAAACAACTGTTTTTAAAAGTGCTACACATATATATAAAGTGTATATATACGTTTATATAACAACTTTATTTAACCAGCACCTTTAAAAACAGTTATTTACAAAGTGCTTCGACAGACAAAGCAAAGGCGGGAACTCAGGGAACAATAAAATAATCATCAACAAACAAGCCAAACAGAGAAAAGGCTAAAACAGTCAAACAAAAACGCAACAACAAAATGTGTATACAAAACGTCAACAAGATCGCAGCACTTAAAGGGCTAAAAGTGATCGAGCCGGCAGATCGAACGGCAGTTAGAGAACTAAATTAATCAATTTAAGAAAATTAAAGAAAAGCAATGAAAGACAATACAAATAATATAAGAAGTAGTGTAGGACGAAGACATCGCATCAGAGGGGATAAAACAAATATAAGAAGATAAAAACAGATAAAAAAAACAAATAAACTAACATGTAAATTCATTTAAAACATTAAATATAAATAAAATAAATTTAAAAAATGACAATAAGAGATTAAAGAAGGATAGATAAATAACAATAAGATATATAAA
>NW_024696170.1:0-935 GCF_008729295.1 Plectropomus leopardus | reverse complement strand
CCACAAATTGCAAAAAAAACGGGGAATTAAAAAACAATATTTTTTAAAAAAGGAAAAAAGGAACTTTTGCCAAAGAATCATATTACAATATAATTACATATTTAAAAATATTTTTCAGAATAATTGTATTTTTAAGCATCATGTTTCAGGTCATTTCCCTTTTTTGATGGTTTATTTTGATTTCCCTTTCTTTTCTTTTTTGTGTGCTAATTTTCAGGTAATATTCTTGTACGTTTTTATCAATAATTTGCTACTTTCAGGCTCACTTATTTAAATTGCTCATCGCCTTCTTCCCATGCTTGAATTTTGTTGAGGTTTAAAGGGTTAAAAGGAAACCCGGCATCAGTCGTCTTCAGCACAGACGACAGGATGACGTCAGGAGACAAACGATGAGTTTAAGGTCCGTCCAAAATCAGGATTAAAATATGACAGCTCTCCTGTAAGGCACCAAGGTCAAAATTAATTTCTGAAATATCTGAAGGTTTAACACTTTCCCTCCTGGCTACAAATCCACATCCGAACCTCTTCGGTTTCTGCCGGGATAAAAAAAACAAAACAAAACATGGATTTCACTAAAAACAATATCAGGAGGGGTCAACTATCACGAGTCTTTCCCATCAGAGCGAGACTGTGACTCGCACTGAGCGAGTCTGAACGTGTGAAACTACGGAGGCTCATTAGTGGTAATGCAACGACAAAAAAAAAAAAAGATCCTGTAAGTCAGAGATTCTCAAACTGCTCACTCACTCAACTTAGGAAATTTGTAGGATTTTTCTAGAATTTTAGGATGTTATTAAGAATTTAGAATATTTCTAGCATTTTCGGACGTTTCTAGGAGTTTAGGATGTTTCTCACATTTAAGGACATTTCTCAGATTTTAGGAAGTTTCTAAGATTTTATAACATTTTTAGGATTTTAGGACCATTCTAGAAATT
>NW_024696169.1:0-833 GCF_008729295.1 Plectropomus leopardus | reverse complement strand
CGATCAGAGAATGTATGATCTTAAAAATTTTCCTGCGAGTCGTGGAAATGTGTCGGTGAAATATCTGAACCGTGTCGGCAGCTGAAGAGCTGAATGCGTCTCCTCTCCTCTGCAGGAGTCGACCCTGCACTTGGTGCTGAGGCTGCGTGGAGGTGCTAAGAAGAGGAAGAAGAAGTCTTACACCACCCCGAAGAAGAACAAGCACAAGAGGAAGAAGGTCAAGCTCGCTGTGCTCAAATACTACAAGGTACAAATACCTCAGTGCCTCACGTGTGTGACGGCGTTCAGTATCGACGTTAAACGTTTTCAATGTTAAAGAGCCGAAAATGCCGCCAGAGTTAAAGCGGACTAAACATCCAGAGTTAAATCAGAGTTTATTCAATTTTAGCCCAAATTAACTTTTGCTTCTGTCCTGAACGACAGTTTACATTTCCACTCTTTTCTTTAATTTAAATAATTTTGGTTTTTATCAAAAGCGATTCAGAGACAGAAGTATAAAATATCGTCACCTCGTTTTGCTGCAGCAGCTTGAAAACGTTTCTTTTCTCTTCAGGTGGACGAAAACGGCAAAATTCACCGGCTGAGGCGCGAGTGTCCCGCTGACGAGTGCGGCGCCGGCGTCTTCATGGCGAGCCACTTCGACCGTCACTACTGCGGGAAGTGCTGCCTCACCTACTGCTTCAACAAACCCGAGGACAAGTAGACAGGGACAGACTGAACGGCGCATGTAATAAAGACGAAACTGTTTTGACAAAATTCACAAGACTGCGTGTGTTTTCTGACGGAGAAATGTTTTCATATTGTGTTAAAGTGTGGAGTTTAAACTTTATATT
>NW_024696168.1:0-415 GCF_008729295.1 Plectropomus leopardus | reverse complement strand
TTTTTTAACCTGTCTGGATTCATAATTGTCCAAAAATACAAGATCACAATTTTGGCAGTCATTTTTCATGCCAGGTTTAATTTTGTTTTGTTTTCCCTCCTTTTAACACCTGAATTAGTGCAGAGGTATTTTCCTTGCTGCCAGATGAATAAATCCCCTCAGAGACGCTTCCTGCCGGATGATGACGGTCCTCTCTGCGGTCCAATGGGACTGAGGTCAGCCGGTTTCCTCACTTCCTCCACCCGCTCAGCTGGACCCGCTGACGCTGCGTTCAGGAGCCGTCGGAAATATGAGCACCAACGCTTCAACACAACAACCTGCACGCTCTGGCAGTGGGTACACTGTTGTGTTTATTCAACTCACAATAAAGCAATTAATCGATTAATCGCTAAGCACTTTGTCGTGATATTCAACT
>NW_024696167.1:0-618 GCF_008729295.1 Plectropomus leopardus | reverse complement strand
ATTTCAGTTTTTTCTTACATTTTATTTTTGCTAATTTTGGGGTCATGTCTTGTTAAATTGCTCATTGCACTCTTTCCATGTTTTTTTTTCTTTTTAAGAAATTAAGCCACATTGTCTGGTTTTCAAAGTGTTAAAAGTCCTAGATGTGATTATTAAAATACATTCTGAATGATTTCATATTGCCCAGACTTATAACTTTCAAATATTTGCTGCATAATTTCTATATTTCATTCATAAAAGTGTTCACATCCAAAGTGTCACAGCGTTGCTTTTATGGTGTCGTCTGTCGCCCTCTAGAGGACGTTTACTGAGAATCAGGTGACGAATTTTCATTTTTCCCCAAATGTTTCACAATGTTTCTGAAACACATCAACTATTTAAAGCTGGAAAATGACAGAAATAAACTAAAGTGAGCTTTAGTTTTTGCTTTAGTCTGTGTGACGTGCAGATTAACCCTTTGAAACCTGAGCAGATTGGTTTGATTTTTTTCAAAAACATGAGAAAAGACAGAGGAAATGAGGAAAGACATGGCCTAAAAATGAGCCAAAAGTTTATAAAAACTACCTGAAAAGAAGCAAAAAACCTGAAAATAAAAGTGGTTTTTTTTAAGTAAAATAG
>NW_024696166.1:0-323 GCF_008729295.1 Plectropomus leopardus | reverse complement strand
AACACACATCAAATGTGTGTTAAAGTCTCCCAGTTAATTACTACATACTAACTGCATAAATTATGTACTTTATACAAATCTTAATGCTGTTTTAGCAGATAGTATCATATTGTAACTTTGTTACTTTCTTGTTTACGAACTAACTAATGATGCAATCCTGATATAACTGCAACTTGAGAACGTCACTGGTGAGCACACGCAAATAAACAAGGAAAAGTTTAATGCATTGTGGGACAATAACGTCCATCATTGACCCACTCATTAATCAGGCGTTTTTGGTATGGCACTGGTATTTATAGTGGTAACACACTAGCTGCAAATTA
>NW_024696165.1:0-498 GCF_008729295.1 Plectropomus leopardus | reverse complement strand
GTGTGTGTGTGTGTGTGTTACGACAGAGCCTGGAGTGTCAAAGTACACCAGCTCACCACTAACATGTTACTGAGGGGTTTCATGGTAAATATTAGCAGAAAAACTGCAGCGTATGCCAGTAAAGGTCCTATAGCTCCTGTGTCCAAATCCACACTGAGCGTTTAACCCTTTAACACCTGGATCGACATCAGTTTTTTTTTTGGTGCATTCAGACGCCTTTAACGAAGTTTAAACCTCTGAAACGTGGGAATATCGATTTGATTTCATTAAAAAACAAGTAAACAAATAAGTAAAAAGTGACGAGAAAATTATCTGAAAATTGGCTGAGGGGATCAAGAGATATTATTTAAAAATTCAATTATACACTTAAAAATGTGTCAAAAAAACAGCACAACATTTGTGCTCTTTGTTTGTTTTGCTTATTTTTAGGTAATTTTCATTAACTCTTTACTATTTTCTTGCTATTTTTTTGAGTTGTTTCATGTTAAGTTGCTTGTC
>NW_024696164.1:0-744 GCF_008729295.1 Plectropomus leopardus | reverse complement strand
ACGTAGTGCTCAGTACCTGTAGTACATATAGTATGTAGTTCGTGTACTTGTAGTAGGCCGTTTATAGTAAATGTGTACATGCACACGTCAAAATTTCTTGCAAAATTTCCTAGTTATCCAATACTGTTACACCACTGCAGGCCAGATGGGCCAGACGCATTTGCAAAGAGGCAACTTATCTGAGAAGGAAGTACCTGAGCAGGTGATATCATGCAAGCTATTTCACCCTGAGTAACCTTTGACTTTCAGATATGTGGATTAATAAAAGCACGTGAACGTGTGTAGTTTGACACAATTAAAACCAAGAAAGCTGCACGCAGGACCCACTTGAGTAAAGAGAGAGATACACATTGCTGATGGACACACAGGAGACAATCTTGGGTTTCCACCCTGCATACCTTTGGTAGCTCTTTGAGTTGGTTGGCATCGAGGAGAAGCTCCTCCAGGCTGCGACTGTAGCGAAACACCTCATCGGGGACTGTCTGCAAGTTGCAATGTCGCTTGTCCACCGACTCGACGTGGCGGTTGCAGCGCCACAGGGGGATACACTTCAGCATGTCCGGCCGCCGGGGGGGGATTGCGTTGCCGGTGCTACTGAAATCTCCGCATCGGAGGGTGAAGGTCGGCGGGAGAGAGGATGTTTTGAGGGGCTCCTTCAATGTCAAAAACACTCACTGCGATCCCGATCAGGAGGCCGAAATCCACTTATAGAGACACAAAAATAATCCCTCCGATCTGTTAGCG
>NW_024696163.1:0-496 GCF_008729295.1 Plectropomus leopardus | reverse complement strand
ACACACACACACACACACACACCGTGTGAAATGTAATCATGCCTGTTTGCTACTATGGCATTTGTTGTTACTTTTTCCTCCTGAATAATTTTTAAAACACATCCTGAAACATTTCTTGGTGTTTTTTCATACACATTGCTCAAATTATACATTGCTTTCATAACATAAATCATAAATCATACCTCATCCTGTATCTTTCCTCCTGTTTGACTTGAGAGGTGGACGCTTGTTTTTTGCTGCCATCTGCTGGAAGACTGAATGAAACACGGTCCTCTCAAATCTAAAACAGAAAATATTTTTCTTATAAATACTGCTTTCGCCATGATTTTAGAAATACTGAGGTCAAATTAAAGTTATGACAAAACAATAACTTAATAAATAACCACAATTAAAACAGTTACATGGGTGTATAAGTATCAAGTAATCTATTTTTTTAAAAAAATTATAAAGAAACATTTTTTTAAAAACACCACTTTATCCACAATTTTAAAAATAC
>NW_024696162.1:0-592 GCF_008729295.1 Plectropomus leopardus | reverse complement strand
GAATACTATTCATACCAGAAATGAATAGGGTAAATGCATTAGAAAATTAAATCATGAATAAATAAATACATTTAAAAAGTCATAAATAAATGTCAAAATACAGTGAAAATAACATGAAGTAAAATAGATAAATAAATAAAAGATTTTATTTAAAAACATTAATTATAGGGAAAATTTAATTTTAAAAATGCATCAGTTAATTTATGCATATGTTTATTTTCAATATAATTTTTGGTGCATTAAATTTATTTATTTTTTTTAATCCAAGTAATTTATTTTTGATTTTGGCAGCCTCCATCCTCCACAGATTCACACCTTAAATTATTTTCTGCTACTTACATTTGACAGCGACATCAGAGGTTTACCAGCATGATACTTATTTTCTCACATTTTTATCTTCTCTCTGGGCTGCTCTCCTCTTCCTCCTCCTCTTCCTCCAACTCCTCTCCCTCCGTCTCCTCCTCTTCCTCCCCGGCTGCCTGCAGTCGGCTTTGGAGTTGGAGCGCAGACGGCCTCCCCAAGCTCCCTCCTCCACCCTTCCCCTCCCCTCTTCCTCCACCCCCTGCCGACTCCTCCTTCAAGGCAGTGCGGT
>NW_024696161.1:0-1532 GCF_008729295.1 Plectropomus leopardus | reverse complement strand
AAAAAAAAAAAGAAAATTATAGAAAATTATAAGAAAAAATTCTACTAATTTCTTACAATTTGTGAAAAAATTCTTACCAAGTTGTCCTTTTTTATGATTTGGAAAGAAATTGAACCAATTTGCCCAGGGTTCAACGGTCTAAATATTTCTTGTGTAGCTGCAAAAGAAAAGTGATGTTGCTAAAATTATGTCACAGTATTTCAATACATTTTTAAGCACTTTTTTCCCCTTTTCTTTGGGTTTCAAAGAGCTGTCATCCACACAAGGTGAAATTCTTAGGCATTTAAAATTTTAAAACAAAAAAAAAGTTCATTCCAACCAAAATTTATCATCGCTCAGACGTCAGCGTTCAACATCTGTCTGACATCATATAACATCTTAAAAATAGACTTTAACTTCTGGAGTCTTTCAGTGTCACATTTTAATGCAAAACTCTGCCTCTTCTTATCGGGGGAGAACAGGATCTCTAAATCACTGAGATGTTTAAATATTTAATCTCTTTCAAAGGATTTGGAAATGAACAATGTCTCTGCCTCCCTGTGGCAGCGTCAAAAACAAAAAATGTCAGTAAGCTGTTCGCTGCGGCCTCTTAGCTGCTCAAACAAGTTTGAAGCTGGAAGTTGATTTTCACGCTGTGTGAAAGTGAAGTGCAAACAAAGGCTGTGTGGATGTTAAGAAAGCAAAGTGACACTGTGGAGTCTGGTCAGACATTATCACGAGTAAGAAAGATCCACTGCAAACAAAGTGCACAGAATCTCTCTGCAGCTTTTTGTTGAAACTTAAGATTTAAACTGATCAGTATTGTCAATACGATACGATAATATCAAAGGGTAACATTTTCTACCTGCACCCTTGTTTTTCTCCGGTTTTTGTGTCTAAGGGACTAAAAAGAACATTTTTTAAAACTGGTCCAGAGATTTAAAGGCTCAGATTGTAACGACATTTTGGAGACAATCCCGGCAGAGATAGACACTTAGCTGATGAGTGAGACCCTCTTTGTTTAACCAAAAAAGCTTCAAAATTTGTTTCGCCAAACCCACCAGACTCCTATTAAACAAGCAATACTTTTGTCATCATAAAATAGACTTCATTCAAAGACAACAGGAATAAGACAGGACTCAGAAACCATCTCGGTTTCGTCTATCCACTGATCCTGGATTCACCAACTCTGGTTTGGTTGAGAATTAACCCTTAATTCACCCTGCTAAGATGTGAAAAGATGATGGCTCAATACACACTAAACTTATTGTTTATTTAAAAGAAGTTTGGTGATGGCGATTTTGGTTATTTCTGGTTAAACATAATGGATCTTACTCTATCACAGAAAAAGGGCTTGATTGCTTTGATATCTTTCAAAAACATGCAGAAAAGTAAAGAGCAACTTATCAAGAAATTTCCAAAAATTAGCAAAAAATTACTAAAAAGTTACAAGAAAATTAACTGAAATTAGCACAAAAAAGAAAAGAAAAAGAAACAAAATGTACTTACTATCTATCTATCTATCTATCTATCTATCTATCTATCTATCTATC
>NW_024696160.1:0-996 GCF_008729295.1 Plectropomus leopardus | reverse complement strand
TTATTATTATTATTATTTGACAAGATCTATGTTTCTTATTGTATACTAGATCAAAAAAGGGACATTTTGCATGTTTTAAAAATCTAAAAACAACACTTTTAGAACATTCACATCACAAAAAAAAGCAAAAATCAGCTGAATATTGTAGATATATAAACACAGTCAGGGAGCTGGATGTCTTACCCTCAGACTGCCTTCATTGAACAGATCCTCCGGTACTTTGCAGGCTATCAGGGCGTTCGGTAAATCGGTAAACTGGACATCCACCGTGGCCTCCTCCTCCACTCCGTTCTCGGCTTGCTGCATCTCGACTTTTCGGTTATTTACTGTTTTCCGGAAACGGGAAAACAACTTTAGCCGAACGCTAATCCGAAGGCTAATAACAACAGCTAGCTAACGCCCACTAGCATCTAATGCTGCGGAGCTAACACAACGGCTAATACATTTATATGTCTTTATACGTACTTATAAAGCCGTAGACGTTATTTCATGATAACGCAGCAGCTCTTTGTGTGTTTTTGTCTCCAAAAAACAACTAAAAGCTGTCAGAGTGTATTAGCTCCCAAGCTACACTAAGCTGCTAGCTAACGATGCTAAGCAGGAATCTGCAATGACGCCGCGAAAAAAAGGGAAACTAACGCTATTCCGCGAACTTTTTCTCACCGTTAAACGCTTGCGGAGGAGCGCGTTGGATATTTAGCGCTGTCAAAAACTAAAACAGCTCAAAATTATCCCAAAAAAATGTACATAGAGCTATGGAAGAGATTTGTTAGCATGGCGCAGAGGATAAAGGAGATGACGTCAATAGAACAGCTGTGTTCCGTTTTTCTTCTTCTGTGGTGTTTTGGGGCGGTTGGCAATCATACTTGTCCGATTACCGCCACCTGCTGGATTTTATTAGTCGTGCACAAAGACTTTATATGAGTACGGTATGGAAAATATATCTTTTTCAATTATTTTTGTTAAAAAAAAAAACTCCATTTACAATAAATAAAT
>NW_024696159.1:0-688 GCF_008729295.1 Plectropomus leopardus | reverse complement strand
CCCCCCCCCCCCGATAAATAAAGAACTCTGTCTGTCCTTCCCTCTTTGTCTTTCTGTCTGTCCCTCAGTCCATGGTGGTTGGTCCAGTTGGTCCGGTTGGACTCAGTGTTCGAGTTCGTGCATCAATGACCTAGATAATGATGTCATCATCCCCACCAGAATGCGTTATCGCTCTTGCTCTAACCCCGTCCCCTCCAATGACACGGTGTCTCCCGGCAACGATTGCCCCGGAGACGAGTTCGAGGACCAGGACTGCAGCGAACTCCCCAACTGTCCAGGTGAGACCATCGACAGGTAAGAACAAGCTTCAGTATGACAACGGAAACCTGACGTGTGCTCTGATTGGCTGTCCCTGCAGTGGACGGCAGCTGGGGGGCGTGGTCTCCGCCCGGGCCGTGCTCCGCCCTCTGTGGGGAGGGGCTTCAACTGTCCATCAGGAAGTGTGATCGTCCCGCCCCTAAATATGGAGGTCGACAGTGTGACGGGCCGAGCGCTCGCAGCTCCGTCTGTCACGGTCCCTGTCCCGGTAAACAACACAACACACACAAAATATAAACATAAACAACAAAGACACAAAATAAATAAACATAAACAACAAACACAATATATGAACATAAACAACAAAGATACACAAAATATAAACATAAACAACAAAAACACACATAAAATATAAACATAAACAACAAAG
>NW_024696158.1:0-805 GCF_008729295.1 Plectropomus leopardus | reverse complement strand
TCAGCAGTGTTGGGATCAGACACTGACCTCTGACCCTTGACCCTGTGGTGGAGCGGCAGGTCCAGTGAGGTTATCAGCACTAACACAGCCATTACAACATAATGAAAATGTCTCTTAAGGCTGCCGAGCTGCTGGCAATCAAAATGAGGATTCCAGTTTTTTTTTTGAAAGGTGGATTTCTCATGGACAAAATGGGTTCGACCTGCTTGAGGAAAAAAGGGTTGCAGAATCAGTGCATCTTTTAAGTCACTTCTTAAAACTCATAGACTTCCTTTTTTGTGATCTCACATTTATTCATTTATTTATTCTATTTCTCTTCATCTATTCAGTAATTTTGCTGCTCTCGCTCTATTTATCTATTCCTTATCCCTGTTTGTTTTTTTTTTTACCATATTTTCATGTTTTAAATTTATGCAAATTTGTTCATCTATCTCTTATTTATCTGTTTTCATCTTCTTATCTTTGTTTTATCCCCATGGATGTGATGTCGTCTTATATTATTTCTTTTTTGATTTTTATCATATTTCATTGCATTTATTCTTATGTTTGCTACTTTTATTGCTTTTCAAGCAATGCTTGCTTTAGTGCTTTTATTACTTTTTTTTCATTAATTTGCTTTACTCTTATTGACCTTTTGTGTACACATTGAGGTCTTGCCTTTTGGTATGTTTTGACTTTTTTTTGCCTTTCCCCTGTTGGGCTTGTTTGTTAATGTTTTTTTTTTTCCCTGAGTCCCTGCCTTTGCTTTGTAAACAACTGTGTATAAAGGTGCTATACAAATTAAGTTATTATTATTGTTATTATT
>NW_024696157.1:0-655 GCF_008729295.1 Plectropomus leopardus | reverse complement strand
ACAATGTTTTAACATTTATTAAATGCTTTGGAGGCACAAAAATCTCTATATAGATGAGATGTATCTTTTTAAAAAAAAGAAAAAAAGGTCATGGCTTAAAATCAAGTTTGTTTTTTATTTTGTCATTTTTTGTGTGAGCTGACGGATTATTTTTCAAACCGCATGACTGAAGCTGCAACTTACTTGTTGATTAAATGCGTCTTGATGGAGCTGATGATGACAGACGAGTCGTTCAGTTGCTGCAGAGAAACAAAAGAGAAAAAAGATAAACTGAATGACAGAATAACTGCACATTTACGGAGAAAAGAAATTAAATATAAAGCAGTTTATTTTCTGCATAACAATCTTATCAAACCTCTTTTTTAAGATGGGAGAGAAAAAGTTTGACTTCAGATTTAATCACGGCTGCACAATGAATCCAGTTATCAAAACTACAATATGAGACATCCAGAGAAATTACCACACAAAGTTAAAAATAATTGCAATATTATTATTATTATTACTGCATATTGTGCCGCCCTAGTGTCAACGCTGGTTTTAAAGTAGAAATTTGTGTCATATTAACCCTTTTAAACCTGAGCAAGAAGGACACAAAAATTAGCTGAAATTTATTTTAAAAACAAACAAAAAAGGTAAAAAAAAAAAAAAAAAAAAG
>NW_024696156.1:0-646 GCF_008729295.1 Plectropomus leopardus | reverse complement strand
ACGGTTCCGGTTTCGGTGCCGTCCCTTCCCCGTAGGCGCGAGCTCAGAGGCAGCAGCTGATCAGCTGATCGATTATCGATGAGCTAACCGGAAGCGGTTCCGTTTTAACGGTTAGAGCGAACAGAGAGTGATCAGACTCAGACTTCCGGTTTCATCATTAGGGACTGTTCGTTATTTATGGGGGCGGCAGTCAGCAGTGATTGGTTGGATTTAGTGTTTATTTATGTAATTTTAATTAAAGTGTAATGTCGATTTTTAAAGTAAAACATTTAACCTTTTTTATTGCCTTTGAACATTTTTGGTGAATTTTCAGAGAAACATTTTTAAAAATAATTTCTTTCAATGTGACATAAATTCTTCACAACCAGAAACATTACGGTTTATTCACCATGGCACTTTTCTTTTTTGTTTTTTAATATTGGGTGGTATAAAAAATCCCCAAAATGACCCCATTCATCACAGCCGGAAACTGTAAAAAAACCACAAAAAACAAAATAGAAATTACTGTTGAATTGTCGAATTCCCAGCAATCCTTGAAAAGCTGGTTTTGGATGAACGGGTCAAAAATCTCCTTTTCTGCGTCTCATTTAAAGTGAGTCGAAAATAAAATAAAATAAAATAAAGCGTCTGATTTGCAGCTTTACTG
>NW_024696155.1:0-651 GCF_008729295.1 Plectropomus leopardus | reverse complement strand
TATATATACACATTAATCTAATAAAGAAATGTTTGGTTTTTTTGCATGATTATCCATGACAGTGATCAAGATCCACATTAGATTTAACTCATTCAAATCGATCGATAAAAACAGACAAAAAACAAAAACAAACAAACAAACAAAAAATGCGACATATTTACGCAGTCCAGATGTTGATACAGTCCGTGGATGTTTTACAGTGAAGTCAAGCAGCAGCTAACCGCCCAGAGGCCCCGCCAAAGATGGCGACCGCGTTGATTCATCGGACAGTGCAATTTATTTATATTTCCATCGGTCAGACAGACGAACACACGACGATCGACTTCACATCGGACAAATCGGACAAGTTTTGTTGTAAAAAATCACTTTTCTTCGTTTTGAAGCGATTATATCCAACAAGGGTTTCCATTCTCTGCCGATACCTGCTGCACAGGTGACTCCAACCGCGTACTGGTCCCGGAAGAAAATCGCGCGCGAAAAGTCTGCGTATTTAAAAAATCACGTGACTTCAAAGCCGCACCTACCAGTGACGTCACAGTCACGGGGCGTCGGAATAAACGGAAATATTAGTTTCTGTTATAATGAAAATAGATAAAATAAACACAGATGGTATCCAGTAAATAATATTAAATATGTATTCATTTGTTTTTA
>NW_024696154.1:0-829 GCF_008729295.1 Plectropomus leopardus | reverse complement strand
TTTTTTCTTGTCGCTCGCTGTGCGTCAAGAGCACAGGCCAAAATAAACAATAACACACTGAACGCGGCGTATAAAAATGATAATTTGGATGTAAAATAACAACAAGTGTGCAGACTGGAGGCAACAAGTGTGCAGGAGCTGTTTGTCCTGCAGGATCCGCGCGGCTGCTGCCTTCACGCGCTCAGATACATTCCTGTCCCCGTGCCAGCCACCTCTGACGTCACTGCCCCGACAGCCAATCACAGAATTCAGCTGCTGTTACCAGGCAGAATGACTTCTTTGAAAAACATTACAAGAAGGTAATGAGCAACTAATTAAGAAATCACCTAAAATAATGAGAAATAAAATAAAAATACAAGGCAATTTAAAAACAAAAAATCACCCAAAATTATTAAATATAAAATAAAAAATACAAGGAAATTAAAAAAAAATCATCCAAAATTATTAAAAACAGATAAAAATAAAAGAAAAATACAAGGGAATTAAAAAAAAGCAGAAAAGAAGGTTTAAAACATTACCTGGCAACGTCCTTAACAATAATAACTTCATAACATAATTTTAAATATGTAATTATGATAGTTATAAATAGTTGTCTTCAGGTTTTTTATCTTTCTTTTTCAGTTAGACATTTTTCCCATATTTCTTTTTAAATAATTGAAAAAAAATCTTTTCAAAAATGACTTATTTCTTGCAATTTGTGAAACATTTATTTCCAAGTTGCTCATTGAATTTCCCTACACGTTTCTGAAAGTGTAAAGTTTCGGCATTTTAACCCTTTAAATGCCAGTTTTTGTCATGATGCCAGTATTTTTTAAATGAAAAACGAACA
>NW_024696153.1:0-446 GCF_008729295.1 Plectropomus leopardus | reverse complement strand
AATGAAAAAAATGGGACATACACTATAAAAGTTAACTTTGGGGTTGACAATGACATATACAACGTAATGTTACTAAACATTAAATATCTCTGGATGTAAGAGAGAGACTTGTTAGCCCAGAAGCAGATGTCTGCCATCTTGCATCTCCAGTAAGTGCTCTGGTGTGATCATATCCCTCTCAGAAGTTTCATAATCCAGCTGTGGTGTCTTTTTAGAGAATAAGTAAAAAAAAGTCACAGTGATAAATTCAACACTGAATGTCCTCTGTATTTTTCCCCTGTTTTCTGATTAAAAAATGACAGTTAAATAGCACTTAACTTTGGGTTTAACACTGCTTTCATCTCTGTCACCAACTGTCCAATCACAGTGGAGAAAAGGTGGGACAAATCCAATTCAAATTTATTTTTACAGCACATTTCAAAACAACAGTTGACCAAAGTGCTGTA
>NW_024696152.1:0-777 GCF_008729295.1 Plectropomus leopardus | reverse complement strand
AATACTATTACTATTACTATTATTATTATTTTAATACTATTACTATTACGATAAATTGTGGATTGTGGTTAGTAACTGTTGGTAATCAGTATCAAAATTATGTAGGAAAAGCTTCACAACTGCTATCATTAACCCTTCGAAATCTGGACTAATATCACAGCATATCAACATTCATGTGCTGCATTCAGATGCCTTTCACAAGTATTTGAATAGGCAACCTGGCAAGAAATGTCCAGTAAACTGCAAGATATTACTAGACTTAAAAATGTTTTAAAAATATCTAGGGAAAAATGTCCAAAGAACCTATATTGCTAAAGATCTTAATTATACATTGAAATGTATTTTAAAGGATTATGATGATTTTCAGAACTTTTTCTCCAGTCATTTCTTTCTTTCTGTCTTTTTCGTTTTTTTCTTTCTTTGTTTTTATTTTCTTGTTTTGGGTAATTTCTTCTAAAGATTGCTCATTGCCTTCCTTCGATAATTTTGAAAGGTATCAAGCCAAATTTCCGTGGTTTCAAAGGGTTTAACATTTTTTTTTAGTTTGAAAAACAGTTAAATGTTAAAAGTGGTAGGATGGTACTTTACTACATTACATTTACTATACCTACGTACAATTTTGAAGTACTTGTATTTCTCTTGAGAATTTCCATTTAATGTCATTTTGCACTTTGACTCCATGTAAAAGGGAAATATTTAATTTGTTCCACGTTACATTTATCTAACAGCTTTAGTTACTTGAATAGTTACCCCAACCCTAACCCACTTGAATATCCG
>NW_024696151.1:0-389 GCF_008729295.1 Plectropomus leopardus | reverse complement strand
AGGTCATTGTCAGTTTTTGTCCTGTTATTATATTATTTCTGCAACTTTTTACTAATTTCTTGCTAAGTTTTGAGTCATTTCTTGTTAAGCTGCTCATTGCCTTCTTTCCATGTTTAAAAAAAATCAAGACAATTTGCTCAGGGTTCAAAGGATTAAATTTTGGCAATTTGTAATAAGAAAATCATACATTGTTACATTCCATAGCCTCTATATGTCATAAAATAAGGAAAAGCAAGAAAGGTCCCCTTTAAAGGAAAAACGTTTGACTATTTGAATCCTGTTCTTCAGTTTAACCACTTTTAAATGTGGTTCCTTCAGCTCTTCAAGTTTCTACACTAAGCCTGCAACTGGAGGAGCTAAAGAGACAACTACAAAACACTGAATCTGAC
>NW_024696150.1:0-3011 GCF_008729295.1 Plectropomus leopardus | reverse complement strand
ACAGACTGTATAGGCCCAGATAACTATAATAATATTAACCAAAAAGGGAGCTGGCGCTGCAGCTGCTGTGAGACGAGATGGCCTTCACTGAGAGACTTTATGCATTAGGCTACTTAAGATTAAGGTTGATGATGATATTGGGCTATTTTGGTGCGCCCTCCGGTACTGGGGCCATACGCACAGCGCATAGTAGCAGCGGCGCTGCAGCTGAGCACAACTGTATCAGCTGTTAGTCGCCTTTAACAGCTGTGGAGACTTTTAATAGAGTTGATGTCGCATCTAAACTAACAGATAAATAATAGCATAATAATACAGATAGAGTTCGGCCTGTCAGTGGCAGAGCAGCAGAGTTTATCTGTTAAACAAACACCCGCACATAACCTGCACACTGTAACGTGTCCTGTTTAAAGTCACAGAATGCTGTTCATTATTTGCATCTGCAGGCTATTTATGTATTTTTGATTGTAAATTCTTTATTTAATGGCCCAGAATGTGGTCATGGTGTCTTTTGAACACTGGAAATTATTTGTAGGGGCCAAAACCTGATGATCAGGGATGATCAGCCTCACCTGTGACTGAATATAAATGAGAGTAGAAAGTGTTGTATGTTGACAGACAGACTCTCTCGGACTTTTACTATCTCCATTATAAAAGTAGATAGGACAAATCGATTGTGAAAAAATAAATGAAGACAGTTGTTTTTGGCCCTTTTGTTATTCTGTTTTGTTTTGTTTTTTAATAGTGATTCAGGAAATAAATGAAATATCAAACTCGGGAGTGACAAACTTGAGTGTAATCTTTGAGCTGTCTTCACTCCGGTATGAAACTGTCAATCAGTAACTGACGGGGGCGTGTCAGGATAAAAGACCTCTGTATAGACTGCTCTCCAGTGTCCTCGATGTCCTTTCTTCAATGCTCGATCCTTGGCCCAAATAAGCGCTTTGGTATGTCCTTCAAGATGGCGTATCAAGACTGACTTCCGGTCCAAGCAAGGCGCCAGGAGATGAAAAATAAAAGACTTGGGATCTGGTCCCAGAGATGTTTTTTAATCGGTGCAGTCACTTGAATCATGTCGATGAAACAGCAGAATGCAGCCGGTGATGAACAGGATGGGGAGATTGGATTAGCCGACAGTTGTGGCTGCCTCTGATTGTTGGCTCCTTCCTACGTTGGTCTCCCGCCCGCTCTGTTTCCATGTGTTTTTTTTCCCCAGCTTCGGCTGATGTTTCCTGCCCCATGACTGAGCCGGGCTCAGAAGTTGGTTATTGCACAGAATTGTGACCAGTCTCTAACCAATGTAGTTGAAGCCGTCATTTCAGGTGACGAGGCGGAAAAAAGGCCCACCTGTTACTCCACAGTGTTGTGCTCGTGCGTGAAAGGTCTCCTTTGCATGTGTCCACAAAAAACAACTGGGGTGTGGTGGGTCAAGTCAAAGTTCCACTATCATGTTGTCATAAGACCCTCAGACTGGCACATGACAATTCTTTTATGGGCCATTGGCATTAAAACATCTGTGAGTTGGCGAAACAAAACACGTCCGCTGCGCAAACAAAAATGAAATCATGGTTTGACAAGGCCGGACAAGCCGAGGTTTCAGCCCAAGTGTTGAAATGTTGATGAAAGCGCACCTTGACAGTGGCTCTGTTCTGTTGCCTTCTGCCACAAATAATGGCACAGCAGTTGATCAGCGGATTGGGCCGCTGCAGGTCGTTTTGGTGCACTAAGCATAATGTGATGCTCACATAGAGCAGATGAAATGTCACACAACTTTACAAACTCTGCATATATGTTCCACCACAGCAGAACTGTAGAACAGGCATTTTTCAGAAGATGCTCTGCAGAGAAACACATGTCATTAATGAGGTCATCATATGATTATATGACATTATACCAGAAATAGTCGCTAGATTTCTTATATGATTATTGATCTGAGGTATGTTTCAATGAGCTTACATTTAAAGAAAACGTCGCTCTGCAGATGCAACAGACTGTATAGGCCCAGTATACCAGTATCAACCAGAACTGCAGTTCATCCTGCAGCCATTGTTGGCAGTGTACCTGTGGACTTTGAGGATGCTCTTACAGAACACAATGTGTAAGGTCAATTGGGGATTGGCCAATTTTTCAATGTCTTGATTTACAAGAGGACCCCATACTTCTCTACCATACAGTATTATTGGTTTGATTATTGATTGGGATATTTTGAGCCAGATTCTTATGGGTATATTAATGTTTGAAGACTTTTTATAGCATAGATGGCCCTTCTCCCCTTGTCTCTGAGATCATTCAGGGCCAGATTGAAATGTCCCATACAGAGGTAAAGTTTAGTCCCAAATATGTGTAGTTGTGTATGTGTGTGTTCGATGTGGGTTCAGCCCAGCAAAAACCTATTTGGGTTTCCCTGACATCTGGGTCGTTTCTGGAAGACCATAATCCTATTTTTCTCCAGATTAGCTGTCAGGGCCCCATTTTGCAGATGATGCAGTTGCTGTTGTAAGGCCTCTTTAGGTGGAAAAAACAATATGAGATATCTGCAAAAGTCTCTCTCTCTCACACCACTGACCGCAGCGCTAGCAACAGCACCAGCATTGTCCCAGTGGAGCGAGGCAACGGTCTTATTTTGAGGTTTTGCCTTTTTGTTTGTTTTTTTGGTTTGGGTTGGAGATCACCGACAGCCTTGTTTGCGGTTACTGTTTTCTAAGGTCTTTGGTTTAGGAGGGTGAGCTGTGTCCACTGCATGGTTGGCCCAAACATGCATTTTTATGGTGTTTTGGGCCGTTTTTGCAACATTCTTCGTTTTGGCGTATCTTAGCATGCTATTTTAGGCTGCTTTGAGCTATTTTCGGCGGTTTTTGGGACATGTCATATTTTGACATTTTTGCCATACTATAGCCTTGCCTTTTCAGTCAATTTTTCAAAATGTTTTTTTTTTTGTCTTTTTTGCTGTTTTTGCAACATTCTTCGCTCTGGCGCGTCTTAGCACGATATTTTAGGCTGTTTTGAGGTGTTTT
>NW_024696149.1:0-948 GCF_008729295.1 Plectropomus leopardus | reverse complement strand
TTTTTATTATTATCATCATCTTTCATAATAATTTTGATTTACACCTGTTACGGTTGAGACAGTGTTATTGCAGTTTGTGTTTGACATATCCAGTTGTAAAGTCTTTTGTATATGTTAAATCAGAAAATTAAAAATAAAGTTTGTTAGTAAGTTGTCTGAAGTTTGTTATTTTCTCATGTTCTCACCTCGTCTCCAGATCTCAGTTACAATTATTAAACTTTAAATCTGCAGCTCGTTATTTTCAAACGTCTCTGCATCCTTCGTCTGTCTTCCTGTGGTTGTCCCGTGACAGAAAAATTGAGGGATGTGGTTTGACCCTCTGGTGTAACGCCTTCCTCTCCTCCTCACCTGTCTCTCCAGGTGAGCCCCGGGCTCCAGACTGAGTGCTAGCCATGTTGCATTCGTCCGAGCCAACCTCCAGCACCCTGCAGCTGGTAGCCAACGATATGAGCGGCATCATGGAGACGCTGGACACCCGCGAGCTCGACCTGGAGGACGGAGAGTACGACACGACCGACGCCCACGCCTCAGGTGTGTGCGTCAACGTCACGCTCATCTCACATCGCCTCATATATCTGCGTCTGATGTCCGATTTCTTTGTATATCTGCTGTTTTATTTCTCTCTGCAGGCGAGCGTTTGCCTTTCACGGCCATCTACCACACGGTGGGCTTCAAGGAGCAGGAGGCCAAAGTCTTCCTGTCGTCTCCGATCACCGCCAAGATCCTGGAGGTGGAGCGCTTCACGTCAGCTCAGGACCGCTTCAACCATACCCAGCAGAGGAGCGTCAACAAGGTGCCCCCAAAAATATCACTCTGTACTTATTACTTGTCTCGGACAGCTTTATCGCCTCTTATAGATGCAATCTTGAATCACGGTGCTGTCTTTAACCCCTTTAAACCCGAGCAAATTGGCTTGATTTGTTTAAAAAAAGGAAGAAAAAAGAAGAT
>NW_024696148.1:0-757 GCF_008729295.1 Plectropomus leopardus | reverse complement strand
TACCATGTTTCCAAAAAAAAAAAACAAAAAAAAAGAAAACTTAAATTCTTTTTTAAAGTCCTGGGAGTCATATCAGAAACCGTGAGATTACTGGACAAGTTGATCAACAACTGAGCTGCATGATTGAAGCCGATTTAAAACTTTTAATTAAGAACGACAGTTGTTTGATTCTGCTTTTCTGGAAAGTTTAAGTGCACAGAGTTTGATTGAACATCAGCCTACACGGGTCAGAGAAAATGTTTCCTGCAGATTTAAATCCTACTTATTAAATTGTTACTGTAATTGGCGCATGTGAATTATTCTGCGGTAAAACAGCTACTTTGTTTGAATAACTAACTTTGATACTTTGGAATTATTAGTCCAGAAAGTCCCTGATTGATCCTCCTGGTAATTTCCACATAATTATAAAGAGGAGAGAGATGAATCATCGCCCTGTAATTGCACAGCTTTGTTCATGACGCCAGCAAACTCTTAATTGGCAGTTTTTACTCAGATGCTGTGCGTATTTAGTTTCATAGGCTAAAGGCCGTTATTGCAGAGGACAGCAGCAGCTCTGCCCCTCAGTGGGGGAGTAATTATGATGCAGGCACAGTGAAATACCAGTGGTTGGAGTCCGAGTCTGGTAATTATACTGTGGAGCTGTAAGTTTGTACCTTTGGGGTCATTGTTGTCGCATGCAAATATTGTGCACTAGAAGAAGAGAAACTATTCAGCAAGTTAGAACTTTCTATTAGTTCTACTTTCTATACTTTCTACT
>NW_024696147.1:0-707 GCF_008729295.1 Plectropomus leopardus | reverse complement strand
GTTTTTTGTAGTGTGCTATTGTGAGCAGGGCGGGGCGGAGAAAGGAGGTTTCCTACAGCGAGAGTGTGTGCGTGCGTGTGAATGTGTACGCGCGCGCGGAGAGCTCGAGCGAGAAGAGTCAGCTGGTGGAAAAGTGCAGGTTGAGAACAGTGCATGTGTGTGCGTTTATGTGTGTGTCCGTGTGCAAAGGAAAGCACCTCGAGGGGGTGGGAGGTGGCGGTGACTGGGGGACAAGGTGAAGGCAACAGAACAGCGGACAGAGTTTTCTGGGGGAAGCAGTTTGTGTGGAGATCCAGACGAGGACAGTCGAAGCGCGCCGGGTGCTGCTTCGCTGCGCGTCGTGGACACGATTGTTGAGCTGCGTGCTGCCCTTTGATTACCGTAAGCACTGGTCTTATTTGTTTGGAAACTCGGCATAGAAGGCATACGGTTTAACCCAGTGTCAGACCCGCTGCTATCAATGGTCATGCAGATGGATGCAGAGGAGGGGAGACGCTTTTCAACTTACTTTACCAACGCTTTAGTGATATTTTTAGCTTTGGCATGAGTCACCGTCGATCTCTAAAAGTATGTCAAACGACTGTAGGTAATATCAGAGAGACTGACATACAGAGCATGCATCTCTGCAGTAGACTTTCTGAAGATCACTAGCTGGAATTCTTTTCCTAACATATTACTGCAGTTATACACAGGCTGTATTTGTTTTG
>NW_024696146.1:0-443 GCF_008729295.1 Plectropomus leopardus | reverse complement strand
TTAAATAATAAAAATAAACAAAATAAAAAATATAAAAAATGAAAATAATACAAAACAAAATAAAGCAATCTATATACAGTCTAAATAATTGGCCCATTTTTCAAAATCTGGACTGACGGAGCAGGCAGTGACAGAAAAGTGATAACCGAGTGTAATTTAGTTAATTAAAATAAGCAGAGCCTTCTCCTAATATAATTCATAGTTTGTTATAAATCTATCACAATCTTTGTGATTAAAACCTTTTCAAAGCCTGCACATACGTGATGGCTTTTCAAGTTTAATATGACGCTATTTATAGGCTTGGTCGAGACCACTTTTCATCCTTGTAACCATGGTTTTGGGTTTGCTTAATTTGCAAGTTAAAAAATAAGTCCAGAGATGCTCTTTATTTTTCTGCTTGCACTCATTTTCAGCTGCAGAACATAATGAGAACAGCTGAGTGG
>NW_024696145.1:0-828 GCF_008729295.1 Plectropomus leopardus | reverse complement strand
ATCTAAAAAGATTTTATTATTAAATTTTTCTTTTTTTTAACGTTTATGTTATATTTCATTTATTTTTGTGTATTTTTATCTTTTTTTTGGCTAATTTCTTGCTGATTTCTGTGTAATTTCTTCTCATTGTGCTCATTGTCTTCTTCCTGTGTTTTTGAAAGAAATCAAGTCAATGTGTGCAGGTTTTAAAGCGTTAACAAACACGAGGCGTCTCGCCTCCTGTGAACGAGCCCTCAGGTCTCCGTCTCGCTGTGAACTCACCTCCCTCTCTGGTGGCGCCCCAGCCCGTGATCCACGCCTCCTGGCCCGGGGGGAAGTGGTGGGTGGCGGCGGGCAGACAGATGGGCCAAATGTTCTGGTTGAGCGTGACGTTGGCGTCGAGCTCCATCAGAGCGATGTCGTTGTCGTAGGTGAAGGCGTTGTAGTCCCTGTGAGCGACGATCCGCCGCACGTTCCTCCTCACCGTCCACTCGCTGGTCTGACCCTGCACGTGCAGACCCAGCAGGGCCTCCCATTGGTCGGCCTGAGAGTACCTGCAGCGACACGCAGCCAGAGGTCAGAGGTCACGTCTGCAGACTTTCAACCTCGAGTGACATCACTTTTCTTTGCTGCTTTAAGAAGCTTTTGACGAGGATTTAAACCTTTTAATTCAGAGAAAATTGGTTTTATTTTATTTTCTATTTATTTATTTTTAAAAACAGGAAAAAATGCAATGAGCAACTTGTTCAGAAATGTTTCACAAATTGCAAGAAATTAATAGATTTGGAAAATTATTTTACTAAAGATAGGGAAAACCATATTCATAATCATCATAATTACAACATTTTG
>NW_024696144.1:0-928 GCF_008729295.1 Plectropomus leopardus | reverse complement strand
AATTTCAATTAAAAGCCAAACTAAAAGCTTTTGCTTTTAAAAACATCACAATGCACAACAAAAGTAAAAAAAAAAAGCTTTTGTTTTGTCATCACAGATATTTATTTTTATCAAAAAGAAACAGCTTTTAATGAGATCCCTTTTTTAAGTTGATTTTTAACTTGATTTCTCCATTTTCTCTTTCCAGGCTGTATATATGCCCACTGATGTCATCAGGGTTTAAAATCGCGCCTGAAACACTAAATTTAGTGTGTGTGTGTGTGTGTGTTTCAGGACTTCCCTCCAGGTGACTTCAGGACGTTTGATGTTTTTGCCTCTGAATCCGGACGTCGCTCTCTGGACGACGGCAGGTACGTCACATCTCCAATCCTTTTTTTTTTCCTCACAACCTGTCTGTCCCTGTCACCTTAATTTTCACGTTTCTCGGTTCATGTCTGGACATTTTTTTGGCATGTAAATAAAAAGACACTCTCCATCGAGATAGACTTCAGAAGAAAGGAAACAAAAATAGCAGGTTAGACACTGAAAACCTCGTCATTTTTTCTCACGGATGTTTTCTGTCTGATGTCTCGTTTACAAACTTGAACTAGATTCAGCGAAATGTCACGACGCTGTTTGTTTCCTGCTGATGAACTGAGTGATCATGGGAACTCACATCATCTCCGCGCCGATATTTTAGCTCTCTTCCATAATAGGCCGTTCACTGTGAGCCGGCGTGCTTTGGGCTCTTTGCTATTTTAAAAACCAACTGTGGCCTTATGTGATGCCTCATGTGCCCCCCCGACAGAGATGTCCCGTGACCTCGTACAGGTCTCACCTTCATCTTTGACTTAGTCAACATGTATCCATATAATATTTCCTTTTTTTTAATTAATTAATTAATTTTTTAAAATTTATTTTAAACATCCCAGAGAGTTAGAGATAAACC
>NW_024696143.1:0-913 GCF_008729295.1 Plectropomus leopardus | reverse complement strand
TGGCATTTTACAACCATGTTTTCCAGGCCTGGAAAAGTCATGGAACTAGCTTCTTATTTATTTTCTGTAGCTGTTGACGTAACTTTGCTCTCATAAGCGTCGATGTGAAGTTTTATTACCATCACGTACGTTAAGCTCACTGAAATAATGTTTGAATAGAGTTTAAATCTCATATGTTTAAAAAATGACTTCTTTTTTTTCTGTCCTTGAAATGTCATGGAAAAGTTTGAAAAATTTGTCCATTAAATTGTGTCATTTAAAAAAATAAATAATAGTTTGTTGCAGTGCTGCATTACTCCTTCAGATGAAAATTTAGTTTTTAAAAATAAGATGGATTAAAATAGAAATAAAATTTAAAAAATATTAAAAATACAAGATAAGATGAAAACAATGTATTTTTTTACTGCAGCAGATCTGTTTTTATTCTCAGATATATTTAGTTTTCAAGAAATGAAACCAGCATGGCCGTGTGGTGAACTGGGAGTGTTTATGGGGGAAATGTCAGCCGGTTTCTGGCGGCGTGTCGATGGCAGCTGGTGTTACAGCAGCCGTGTGGCGTTCTGAACTACAGAGCAGCTGCCGTGACGCCCGAAATACGACCGGCACGAAAATATTCAAACACTCAGACGTTGTTTGTTTGCTCGTGGAGGAATGTAAAGGACGTTTACTGTGCACGTTCTTGTTCTTTACTGTAGTATTTACATGTTGTGCAGTTTTATAATTCTTCACTGTACTCAGAGGTACATATTGTACTTTTTACCACACTACATTTATCAGGTGACTGTTTTAATCTCCGTCCTGTCCGGTGAAAACTTTCATGCTTCTTAGCTAAATAAACTGATAAAATTTAGGTCATTAAAAAAAAGTCATATAATTAGAAAAAAATTAATATATTCAAGAAATCAATGGAAAA
>NW_024696142.1:0-886 GCF_008729295.1 Plectropomus leopardus | reverse complement strand
TAATTTCTTGCAATTCGCTGGATAATTTATTCAAGTAGCTCTTTGCCTTTTTTGCTCCACATTTTTTCTAAAGAAACCAATCTGCTCAGGGTTCACAGTTTTAAATAGATGTGAAAGGCTTCTGAGTGCAGCAAAGTGATGTCTCAAAGGTTTCAAAGGGTTAAACTGCAACATAATAATAATATTATAGGAGTTTATTCTGCCACAGGCAGGATGGGAAAGCTCGCTCTCTGGTTAACTGAGTTTCGGGTCACAGGAGGTCTCGATGTGGGTATACGTAGAGTGTCGCTGTGTGTGTGATCCCATGTGGAAACACTAGAGCCGGCAGGTCGAGGGTTAAATGTATTGGCGTGGACTTAAACCTGGAAGGAGATTACTCCAGTAGAAAGTTGTGTGAGTTTTGTTGGAGCTGTTTGCAGGAGCAGACGCTCTCGTCTCTTCAGATCTGCAGAGAGCTGCTGGTTTCGGCTGCGCGTGTCGCTGTCACAGCAGTTACACCAGCGCGTGCACGGGAGAGCGCGCCTGCGTGCGCAAACGCTTGAGTCATAACAGTGAGAGCACACCCTAACTGCAGGGGATTTATGGGATTTTTGGGAGTTGGACACAGCGCCCTCATGTGGACACCTGTGGACATACACAGTGTTACACCCGTCCTCTCCTTTCTTGGTTTGCACGTCCTTGATTCCTTTCCTCGCCTCCTGTCCTCGTGTTTTAGACGCAGACAAGTTTTTTCCAAATCGCTGCTATGTCTTTATACTTTTAGTCGGCACTGCAGCTGTCCTTATAAAACTATGTACATCAACTGAAATTTACCTGTTTATTTATTAACTGTTTATACATTTTAGTCTGTTTCAGTAGATGCTTTACTATTATTATTATTATTATT
>NW_024696141.1:0-662 GCF_008729295.1 Plectropomus leopardus | reverse complement strand
GGTTTACTCAGACCCAGGCGGATGGATTATTTTGGAAAAAGTGTTTTTCTTCTTTTGGCCTCGGTATTTTGAGAACTACAAAAAAATTACCTGAAAACAAGCAAAAAAAAAAAAAACGTTTAAAATTATTTTTATTTTGAGCAGTAATGATAATTTTATTTTATTTTGAAGTTTTTTTTTAATTATAAGAAATGCAAATATTTTTCATTTTTTTAAACAATCCTTGTTGAGGACGTTCTTTTTTGTTTTTTTAATAAAGGAATAAAAACCCTGTTTTCATGAACACCTGTCTGAGTGGACTAAATAACAGAAACACGCGTCAGTGTGACGCAACAAAACGTTTCTACAGCCACTGAGTTTGTCACATGATCACTTTGTTTGACCTCTAATTGTTTTTTGGGGTTTTTGTTCCCTTTTCGTTCTCTCAGGAAGAATCTTTATTACCTCAACTTGTGACCTTTTCGTGGCAGAAACTTCTGCCTCCACATCAACAGCCATACGGAGCAAGATGTCAATTTGCAGCAAACACAAACTCGCACGGATCAAACTTCTCCCAACAAACTAAACCCCGGAGGGGATCTGCTGCTCGAACACAGAAACCAGATCTGAAATCAGGTCTGAACCCCCTCCTCCCTATCCTCCTCCTCCTCCTCCTCCTCCTC
>NW_024696140.1:0-305 GCF_008729295.1 Plectropomus leopardus | reverse complement strand
AATGTATAATTATAATAATTATGAACATAGTTTTATGGACATTTTTCTGGACAAATAACTAATCAGCTCTTTTTATTGTTACATTGTACTTCTTAAAATTTGTGGGACGTCTCTTGTTAAGTGGCTCACTGTCTTTTTCCACATATTTTCGAGTGAAGTCAAATAAATAAGCTAAATGTTATGAAAACAAACTGGCAGGTTAAAGCGTAAACGTCCCTAGATTCCTTCGCGAACATCTCCGAGACGTCATTTTTCTTCTCTGTGTTTAGCAAGGTAAAAAGAGGGACAAACCCCGCCCACAAGGC
>NW_024696139.1:0-1756 GCF_008729295.1 Plectropomus leopardus | reverse complement strand
GGGGGGGGGTTTAAAACTAACTAACTTACTTTATGTCATTTTCATGTCAACCTTATAATATGTTACTTATTTTCTGCAGCCTGTGGGACATTTCATGATTGCCTTTTTCCATGTTTATGGAAAAAAGAAACACATTTGCTCAGGTTTTAAAGGGTCAAACAGCGTGTGAAAAGAATCTGAATGCAGCACAATTAAGCTGATGTTGATCCAGATCTCAAAAGGTTAACTTACTCCCCCTTTTGTCCCTCCTGAGCTCCTGTTCAATTGTATTTCTGTCTGTGAACCAGCAGATGTCAGTGAAGCTCCATCAGTCGCAGCTCTGAGCGCCGCTCCATCAGCTGCTGCTGTTAACCCTTTCATCAGCTTTTCTGTGCTGCGTTCAGATGCCTTTAACGCGCTTTAAAACCTTTGAAACCAGAGCTAATTGAGAGATGTCTTGTAATTGCAAAAAATAGGAGATGCTGACAGAAAATGAGCCAAAAAAAGTTTTAAATAATTCACAAAAAAAGAGGGAGGAAGAACATTTTTAAAAAGGAGAAAAGGGAAAAAATGTCCAGGAAACTAATTTATTAATACATATTTAAAATTATTTGCATTTACATTTATAGGACTTTTTTTCAGGCCATTTCTTTGTTATTATTATTATTACTACTATTAGTTTTGTTATTATACAATTTTTCTTTTCAATTTTTACTAATTTTTAGGTGATTTTCTTTTTACCACATTTCGTGCTTATTTTGGATGATTTCACATTAATGAGTCACTCCCTGGTTCTTCAAAAACATTTAGTCAGTTTGCTCAAGATAAAGGAGAAAAAGACAGAGAGGAAGAGGAAGCTGCAGTAATGTAAACTTCCTGTCATCATTTTTTAAATCCAATTAAAAACAGAATAATTACATAAAATCAACAATTTAATAATCATTTAATATCTTTTGTAATGTAAAGTCAGATTCAGTTATTTTCAGAATTTATCAAAGGAGTCAGTAATTACAATTAATGAGCTGATTTATCCATAAAATTAGAACCTGGAGACTTAACGAGCCGGCCAATCAGAAGAGGAGCAGCCTAACAAGAGGCAGGGGGCGGGGCTTCCGGGGACAGATGGATGGATGTGTCTCTGTCTCGTCCCTCAGCCGTGTTGACAGAAAGCAGAAAATGATGATTTAGTGGGTGAGCATTGGTTCACGCCGCGTCCCAGATGAATAAAGATCAAATTAGAGGTTTATGAGCTCCGCTGTCTGTCCTGACATTTATATGAGCTGCAGGCTCGGCTCGCTGTGATTTATGTTTACAGCAGTGCAGGAAGCAGAAAAAAACAACAAAAAACAAATGAAGTAGCCTGAAATCATAGTCTAATGCTCTGTCAACAGCACAGAGGCATGATGGGAACTGGAGGTGAGGAGTCAGAGGTGAAGAGGATAAAACTTACTCTGATGAAATGAACCCAAACACGTATTTACAAAGGGAAACTCCCAGAGACACAGACGGGAATCAAACCTAAAACGTTCTTAAAAATACTGAATAAAATGTGTCCATCAGGACTTAACGTTCAAATGTCTCTTCTGATTCTGAATCTGGTGCCTAATTTAATGCAAAATGTTGATAATTTTAAGTACTAAGTACTGCACTTAAGTCTTAGGGACTGTTTGGCACATTTTACGTGCTTTTCACCCTTCATTTTTTTTTAATATAACTGTGTGTGTGTTGACGCATGTGTCCTAAATGTAGTCCAGATTGTGTATTTGAGTGTAATCAG
>NW_024696138.1:0-626 GCF_008729295.1 Plectropomus leopardus | reverse complement strand
GACCCATTGGCCGAAATGATTCTGTCACATTAGCCTCTCTGACACACACACCAGAGTTTCCTCTTTTGCTTCCTCTAGCAGTTGTGACGTAGTTGGTGCATCATCTGTTGCAGCTTGGATTCAGTGCAGCACTTTAATCAATAAGTAAAATCTTGGCTTCTCATTGCGTGTGATGTCAGCTCTGAAGAGAAATTTACAGTTTAGTGTGAGTCATTCTCACATTTTTTTAGCTGTGGTGGTAACTTTCTCACAGTTGTTGCCTAAAACTGCTGATTGAATGTAGAAGAAAATGCACACACACACACTCTCTCTGTCTCGCTCTGCGTGCTAGTGGCATGGCACTGAGTGTATCAACTCCCTGTGTGTTGCTCTACCTGTCGGAAAGCTGCTTTTGCTCAATATAAAAACTTGCAACCAGTGTGTGTGTTCGCCATCCTAGAGTCTCAGAGAGTTTTTATATCTCCATTCTGGTGACAGAAGAGGCATAATCTTTTTAGGTAATTTGTATTTTTGTAATTTATTTATTTAAGAATATATAAATATAAATGCACCAGAATTAACTTAGGAGCTAGTTTTCTTCGGTAGTCCCTCGCCTGATGTTAGAAGGCATTCTAAAATAATAATAA
>NW_024696137.1:0-908 GCF_008729295.1 Plectropomus leopardus | reverse complement strand
GATTAGATTTTTTTTTTTAAATTTTTTTTTAGATTGTCTTTCTTTATTTTTTTTAGATTTTTTTGTCCTCATAAATTACACATCCTATCACAGACAGAAACTGTAAAAACAGAAATTATCGTTGGATTTTCTAATTCATTTAAAGTGTTATTGTTTGTGAAAAAAGGTTTTCCAGGCCTGGAAATTCTGTGACTTTGCCGGGTTTGTCATGACTGTACAAACCCTGAAAAAGACTCTGCCCACATCTATTTTTACCCTTTCATTCCTGAAACAGAGAGGAAATCTGGCAGGAAAAGTTGAATAATCCGATCATGTTTTTACGCTGTGCCGTAGATTCGAGGTAAAGGCTTCGACTGGTCCCTGATCGCCAAAGACTTCAACCTGCTGAAGTGGTTAGGGGCCAACTCGTTCCGCACCAGTCACTACCCGTACGCCGAGGAGATCCTGCAGATGTGCGACCGCCACGGCATCGTGGTGATCGACGAGTGTCCGGGGGTCGGCATCAAAGACATGTGAGTGTCGCCCCTCACGCCTCCGTGACGGTTCGGTGTGTTTGAGGGTTCAGAGTGTGAACGTCGCGGCGTACGAGGACGGAGGACAGACGTCTTGAAAATCTACAGAAAAAACACACATTTTCAAAGTCCTGAACTGAGCTGTTTTCTCTCCTGTCGATGAAAAAAGAAAAAAGTTTGCCAAAACAATACGATTTTTATAAGTTGCTTAACCCTTTGACACCCCATCATTTAAACCTTTGAAATGTGAGCAAATTGGTTTGACTTATTTTAAAAACATAGAAAAAGGCAAGAAATAACACCAAAATTAGCAAGAAATAGGCAACAAGAAAAATGCTGCGAAAAAGAGAAAAATATTGGAAAATTGATTTTTTCTGTGGGTTTTTTTTTTACAGG
>NW_024696136.1:0-625 GCF_008729295.1 Plectropomus leopardus | reverse complement strand
CATAATTTTCCTACATCTCTTCCCAAAAATGTATTTATTTAACTAATCTTCCAGACATTTCTTGCTACTTCGTTCTCCCCATGTTTTCAACTGAAATCAAACTAATTTGGTCAGGGTCTGTAGGTTTAAATGCAAAAACAAAAAACAATAAGAGACAAGAAAATAATCCCAAGAAAGTGTAAAATGATCTTATTTTTTCTGTAACATATTTTTAAATATTTTCTGATTTGTAGTGCTTTGTTGTTGTGTTTCCAGATTTAGGGATTCAGTTTGAGCGAAAGTGAACGAGCCGAGACAGAAATCAGTCTTGTGTTTTGCAGCAGGAGGCAGCGAGAAGGAGCGGCGGGTGTGGAGGAGGTTATTGTGGACGTGAAGGCGCCGTGAGGAGCTGAGTGAGACGCTGAGCGCTGAGAGTCGCCAGTAAAGAGAAGCTTGTTATTGCTATCCTGCTCCTCTGAGAAACGCTCTCATGCTGCACTGGTTTTAAAGGAGACATGAGCCAAAATATGAGTTAAAAGTGCAAAAACATTATCTTAAATTTAGTAAAACACACAAGGAAATTACCTGAAGAAATGCTTAAAAATGTATTTTCATTCAGTTACAAAATTTTAAATATATTATTTAA
>NW_024696135.1:0-625 GCF_008729295.1 Plectropomus leopardus | reverse complement strand
AGGAGGAGGAGGAGGAGGAGGACTGTGGGAAACAGCTGCAGTGTGCAGCTCCACCTGGTGGTCACGAGCCACCACACACAGTCCCACCGACTCTATAATGAGATTTAACTCTTTAAAACCTGAGCATATTGGCTCGATTTGGCTCGAAAAAACGAGAAAAAGAGGATAAGCAACTTTAAAAAATGACCCAAAATAGTAGTTAGAAGGCAGATTTATTTGTTTTTTATGACAATCAGCAGCTGCTATGAAAATTTCTATCTGGCTGCTTGTTTGTTGCTGCTGACGGCATCATTCAATTCCTGTTCATATATTTTTAAAATTGCATCAGAGTCTAATATTAGCAAGAAATTAGTAAAAAGATCCAAGAAAAGTACCTGAGAATGACAAAACAAAGACAGAGAGAAAAAAGACAGAAAGACATAAAGAAATATTGCACACGTGAATATGTATATAGCATATGTAGGTATGTATATACATCATTTCTATATTCTCTTCTTTCTATTGCACGATTAGTTAATTTTATGTATGTATATCTCATTATATGGTCTGTTAAAAAAAGTTTTCATATCGGTGCATATTGGAAAAAATATACGCTGATATGCTCCGATATGTCTGTGAAAGGCTG
>NW_024696134.1:0-219 GCF_008729295.1 Plectropomus leopardus | reverse complement strand
ATTGATAATATTTGATTTCATATTTGTATTATTTTAAAATCATGGTAGTAATTAATTCAGGATAAGTGTAATAGAAATATAATTAAAAATAGATTTTTGCATGAATTTTAACTTATTAGTATGTAATTACAGAAAAAGTAGAATTTGACCAAACAAAAAAAAAAAAAAAAATCAGTAAAATAAAACAAAAATGGTAAACTTAAAACTGAAAATCCAAAT
>NW_024696133.1:0-951 GCF_008729295.1 Plectropomus leopardus | reverse complement strand
TTGAAACCTTATCATTATGTATTGTTTTTTTTATATAAAAATAATTTTTTTAATTTTTTTTTAAAAAAAAACAAAACAACCCAAAACAAACATTCTCCATCCCTCTTTTCCCCCCAACCAATTTTGGGTCATTTTCTTGTCACCCTTTACCATGTACTAATTTTTGTTGTTGTTTTTTAAATATGTCATACCAATATGCTCAGGTTTCAAAGAGTTAAATGATACATTATTGTCTTCAGCAAAGATATAATCTTTTACCTGTAAAACATTTTTATAGAAATTACTTTTTTTCAATAGTGGTTTTAAAGACAACATGTTAAGTGAAATATATACAAGAAAATGACTGTCTAGAATAAAAAATCAGCCTCTTTTCAACTGCTCGCAGACATTTCCAAGGTTGATGGACATGTGCGTTATTGTACAGAGAGTGCTGAGTAACTTTACTGATGAACTGGGTGACAGTGTCTGCATGGGAGCACCTGCCTCGTGCTGAAGGATGCAGAGCAGAGTGTTCCCAACAGCAGAACCAGAGCAGCCTGGCAGGAGCAGGCAGGAAGTAAAATCCAGGGGGTCACTTGAGTGGCCATGGCGATGTTTCAGAAAGCTTTGTAGTCCCATGGAAAGCTCGCCACAGCCTGCTTCAGATGGCTCCCTGTGATGCTGCTCAAGCCAAAGACAAGTGTTTCTTGATGAGAATGCCAAACAAACACAGCATATAAACTTTTTTAAAAATAAATAAATAGTGTTTGTAACTTCATTTTAAATAAATAATTCTCTCTAATAAATAATTTCTTTTTCTTGGATAATATCTAATAACGTCCCCACAGCTGATTTTCAAGTTATTTTCATTTTCTTTGTACCTTTTTTTTTTGTTTTTTTTTTTTGCAGTTGTCATTGCTATTTCCCCAAAAAAATCAAACCTGTTTTTCCAGATTCCATAAGTGTTTGTTT
>NW_024696132.1:0-212 GCF_008729295.1 Plectropomus leopardus | reverse complement strand
ATAGTAATAATACTAATTTCCCTCTGCCCAAAGTGATGTCTTCAAATATATCTTTTTTTTTTAGTCTGTAAAATGATCAAACAGTTTTACAGTTGCAGAAGATGAGAATCACCTAAGCCATAAAGAAGTGAGAAATTAAAATGAAATTGTAAAAAAAAAAAAAACAACAACTAAAGGTTATTTATTTCCATTTCCATTTATTTCATTTTTGG
>NW_024696131.1:0-834 GCF_008729295.1 Plectropomus leopardus | reverse complement strand
TTTTTTTTTTAGAAAATGTTATTTTTTCCACTTTATTCATTTTGTTATTATTTATTTTTTACATTATTTTGTTTATTTTTACAATTTTTATCTCAACAAATATTTTATGTTTTGTTTTTAATGGTCATGTTTGTTGCATCTGTGTTTCAAATGCATCTTTTCAAGCTTGCTTTTCTTTAAAAAACTGAATTGTGTTTTCTTTACATAGAGATTCATAAATTATTCGATATTCATTTTATTTATTTTGCTATGAAAATTACATTATCTATTTTTGCTTTATTTATTTATTCATAAGTACGTTATCTTTAACAAATATTTTTGTTTTTAATTATAGTTTTTGTTGAAAATCTGACAGTGTTATAACTTACCTAAAGTTTTATAATTTATTTGATATTAAATTTATTTATTTGTTTTGGTATTCACATCACATTATTTATTTATTAAACGTGTTAATGATTTATAACTATTTTATCTCATTAACAAATATTTTGCATTTTGTTTTTAATGATCCTTTGATGCATCTGTATTTTATTTTTACATTTTTATGGTTAATAATTGTTTGTCTGAATGCATAATTTTTGGTGTCGACAGAAAACAACTTAAAAATGTTAATGTTTGTGAACTCTTTGAGTCTGTGTTTAAAAGCGCGTTCTGACTGTTGTTTCAGGTGGGATAGCAGGAGGCATCGAGATCTGCATCACCTTCCCCACAGAGTACGTAAAAACACAGCTGCAGCTCGACGAGAAGGCAAATCCTCCCAAATACAAAGGCATCGGTGAGTTTGTGTCCAGTGTAATTTGTTCTGAAACTGTTAAATATTGCTTTAAATATGTG
>NW_024696130.1:0-912 GCF_008729295.1 Plectropomus leopardus | reverse complement strand
ATATATATATATATAAGTTTGAACCGACATCAGTGACTTTGGGGTTAGGGACAATTTTGCTCAAATGTTTATTGGGACATAAAACATTATCTTTTATTCAGGTAACAATTAAGTGAGCTGCTTTTTTTCTTATTTTTTTTAATGTCAGCAACGAGGTTAAACAAGGAAAAAAAACAAAGGCAAAAAGGAAAAAAAAAGTTAAATGGTCTTACTGATGTTCCTGAAGTCTGGTCTCTCCACAGACGGAGACACTGACAGGGTCTTATTGGTGGGACCCACTGCCCCGGCCACATAGCGTTTACAACCTGATAACACACACAGATTACAGGTGATGTTACACACATTAGGAAATCCCCAGAGTTCAGGGATCATCCATTTATCTACCTACAGTGATAATATGTTGCTATAATGCTAAAAACTCAGCTGACCAGTTTGTTTGGTGACATCGTTGGCTGCCCTCCTCGCCAGCTCCGCAGACACCCTGTTGAGACGATAAGCCTGCACAACAAACAAAAACACACGTCTGTATTTAAAAGCAAGAAACAAACTTGTAAATGGTAAATAGACTGTACTTGTATAGCGCTTTTTTAGTCTTTTCGACTACTCAAAGGTTGTAAAGGTTGATGCCATATTTGCGAATAATGTCAGAAAATAAGGGTAAGATTATGATAATGTAAGCAAATTAACAAGAAATTGCCCAAAAATGTACAAGAAATTAGTAAAAAGTTACAAGAAAGTCACCTTCTTTCAAATGTATAATCCTAATAATTTTTAATATAGTCTTTTTTCCCCCTAGTTACGTATTTGATAGTTTTCTAATGATTTTCTCTCTTTTGATCTCTCTTTTTTTAGTTAATTTTTAGGCCAAGCTCTTGTTACCTGTTAGTAATTTTTGCAATTCATGGGACATTT
>NW_024696129.1:0-995 GCF_008729295.1 Plectropomus leopardus | reverse complement strand
TGTCACAATCAAACAGGACTATTATTTCGTACAAATTCACAACAGCTGCAAACTGACAATTTAAGATAAAAACCCACAAGTGTCATAATTTTCAGGTTAGTAACGTTACAATATGGCTAAAACGCGTTTGATTTTATAATTTAACAACTTTATGGAACAACACGAACCTTAAAAAACACCGTCAGAGCTTTATATATCGCTATTTTCCCCCAAAATCGGTCAAAATTATTTTAACTTAACAGAAACAAGTTAAACAAAGCTAACCCTCGTTATCTGCGAGCGGCGCTAGCATGAAGCTAACTGTTCTTACAAACTCAACAAAATGTGCCCAATGTGAATTTATGACTGCGTGAGTTTAGTTAAATAGTGGACCAGCTGTTTAATTAAATACTATAATATCAACAACAGTTTTGGGTGTTAAAGAGACGTATGTCATGCTAAGCTAACGATGCTAACACGCCGCTGAGCCGTGTTATGGCCGCTCCACGTTGCGGGGAAATAGAGCCGTAAAAACGGCCACTTTTATTGATAAACACCGTAGTTTTCCGTCCACAAACACATCGAGACGGTTCTTAAGATGTTAATATACGACACCGATAAGAAAAATGTCAGCAGTGAAGAGAATAACTGAGTTTTTAGGATGAAGTTTGACACGAACCCATGATTGCTGAAACGAGCCTGGGATGGAAAGGAAGGAGCCAGCATGCACCGCGGCAATGTCTACTCTGAGGACCCCGACCGGGCGTGGCCACGGAGAATGCCTGACCGAAATTAACACATTATAGCAATATTTAAACAAAATAAAAACAAAAACATTTTTAAAACTATGGATCGAAATACTTTTATTTCCACATTGTGATATTCGATAACTTCCATATATATAAATTTACATTATTAAAGGTTTTACTCCAAACTTTTAAGCTTTCTTTTACTCATTTGAGACTAAATAACATTGATGATAGTAATAATAATAATGATAATGATAATAATAATAA
>NW_024696128.1:0-1034 GCF_008729295.1 Plectropomus leopardus | reverse complement strand
GACCCCTCCTAAAAATGGCTGGAAACCACTTAGAATTACTTGTAGAGGCGTGTTATAGTATACAAAGTAGAAATAAAGTACAAAAAAGGCCCAAAACCTCATATTTTAGCATGTCCAAAAAATGACGAAAGAAGGCAATAGTATAGTATGGCGAAAAAAGTCAAATTTTGACCCCTCCTAAAAATGGCTGGAAACCACTTAGAATGACTTGTACAGATGTCTCATAGCATAGAAAGTCAGAATAATGGACAGACAACCTCATACGTTAGCATGTCATGTCATCTCAACTGCATTTTATTTAGATTGGCCATTATCACAGAACAGGGTTTGCCTGAGAGGGCTTTACAGATTAAGGCATCCCTCTTCCCTTTCACCCTCTAATCATGTAAGGAAAATCTCACAAAACTGAACGCCTGTAACGGGGAAGTAAAAGGAAGAAACCTCAGGAATAGCGGCAGAGACTGATGAGGAATCCCTCTTCCAGGATGGACAACCGTGCAATAGATGTCGTAAATAACAACTTAAGTACAATCATGACAAAAATGTGACATATAACAATGAGGATAGGTGTAAAATTACTAAATTAACTCTATGATTATATTGTGTATGTTGATAAGAGTTCCATGCGTATATTCATCGTGGAGGCGTGGCTCATAATGATGGCAGTAGAGGGTTGCTCCAAGCATGACCACGGCACCGGCGCAACTAGGAACCTCACCAAAGGCGTGGCTTCAGAAAGGACCACAGCAGTGGCAAAACCAAGTCCACAGTCAGGGCGAGCCAGGGGTCCAGTATAAGTGCAGCCACAGGAAGTCCACGACCACAGGCAAAATCACAGCACCAGCATTGCTATCACCACGATGAAGCACAGCCAACGTTGCAACAAGGATCTGGGAAAACTGAAAGGCGAAAAAGGCAATAGTATAGTATGGCGAAAAAGTCAAATTTTGACCCCTCTTAAAAATGGCTGAAAAAAACTTAGAATGACTTGTAGAGGCATGTTATCATATACAAAGTGGGAATTAAGTACAAAA
>NW_024696127.1:0-1747 GCF_008729295.1 Plectropomus leopardus | reverse complement strand
CAGTCTGGGATATGTCAGTGTGTGAGTGTAGCTGCTGACAGTCTGGGATATGTCAGTGATCAGCAGCTGCATTGACTGTGACAGGTCACCTAGTGGAAATAGCATGTATTTCCTCCATATGCCAAATATGGTCAAAATGACCTCATCAGGTGGAAAATAGTCAAAATGACAAATTCAGAGTCAAAAGCCCAGAATGACACCCAGAAATAATACAAGTCCTGTTTTTCTGCTCTGATGGCTGTGGGATCAAAAATGTCAGTTTGAATGGGTTTCAATGGAGCATTTTGTGACCTGAACAGTCTGAATGTAACTATTTAGTTTCCACAGTGTATTTTAGACTTATTGTAGGAGCTGAGCTGCAAATTCACTGATTACACTCAGATACACAATCTGGACTACATTTAGGACATATGAATCAACACACACACACACAAAATTATCACAACATGAAGAGTGAAAAGCATGAAATTCAGTCCCTAAAGGTTAACCGTCCATTCTTCTTCTGGGTTTAAAGCTTTGCTTAAAAAGCAAAAAAAAAAAAAAAATCCCCTTCTGCAGCTGAAAGGTCACGTGTGTGTGGGTGGGTGTGTGTGTGTGTGTGTGTGTGTGTGTGTGTGTGTGTGTGGGTGTGTGTGTGTGTGTGTGTGTGTGTGAAGGTGCATTCATGTGAACTGGCTTAAAGAGGGCGTGGCAGTCAGGGGACATAAGTGCGTATTTGAAGTTGCAGCTATTGCAAATTGTGCTTGTCTGTTTATAAACTTGGACGCTTTGAGGTTGTTTGTTGTTGCTGCTGGAAAACCTGATTTTACCTCCAGATAAACGGTGCTTTGGTTGTTTTCTTCTTGGCGGAATAAATCTTTTATTTTAAAGGTTGAGCTGTGTGGGTGCATGCAGACAACCTCAGTGTGTTCATTTCCTTACACAATCTCCGTCTCTGTCTGTCTGTCTGTGTGTTTATCTGTCTGTCTTTCCGTCTCTGGGACTGTGCGTCTGTCTGTCATCCTTGTTTGCATTCTGAGCATGTACAGTCTAGCCCGTCTCCATCCACAAGCCCTCCACATCCACCCCCCCAAAAACAGGAAAAAAAATCCCACTTTCTCAGACGTGTCAGTCAGACAAACACTGCAGGCCTTAACAAATCAATTTCAGCCCAGTATGATGAAAAAGCCAGCAAGTCTCTAAACTGTCACCAAGCCACACAGTTGGAGGAAACCACCTCCAGCTACACTCCTTTTACTCCACTTTGTAAATGCAAACATGGTTTCATAAAGTATTTATAGGATTCAGGAACCCAATCTAGTTTGACAGAGGCTACGTGCAGCCCCAGAATATTAAGTCTGATCCATCTGAGACTTGGCTGGAGCTGCGAGGCTCGAAGGCAAACTGCACGGGGAACACGGTCAAGTACACAGGTGATGGGAGTCAATGTGAGGTGACTACACTGGTAAGCAAAGTAACAATGCGTCAAAAGTCGTAAAAAAGGGAAACCACAGGCTCTCCTTTTCCACTAACTGTGACCAATTTATAGAAAACATGGACAGAAATGTACCTCATGAAAGACCATTTCAGCTGCCATTCAGACTATTACAAAGTCCAGGGGGTCCAGGTTCAGGCAGCACTCTGGGTTAAGACCAGAACGGACCCTGCTGACTCAACTGGGACCACCAGGGGGGTTTCCCAGTGAGACTCACCAAAGGAGGAGTCAGTAGTTTCCACAAACTAGGGATGTACAATATGGCATTTTTTT
>NW_024696126.1:0-817 GCF_008729295.1 Plectropomus leopardus | reverse complement strand
AAATATGTTTTTTCCCTACTTTTTATCCTTTTACCCTAGACATTTTCTGTAGCTTTTGAAAAATAATCTACTAATTTCATGCAATCTGTGGGACATTTCTCACCAAAATGTTTATTACCTTTTTTCCCCCATGTTTTTGAAAGAAATCAAACTAATTGGCAAAGTGTTCGAAGATTTCAATAACTGCAAAAGACATCTTAAAGGAAAGTCATGTCGCTTCTGGTTTTTAAGGGTTAAAAAGCAAAAGAATCATGTACCACTTTCAAGTCTAAAACAAATGAGATACAATATGATCATAATTTGAGAACTTTAGAGGTGCTGATAGGTGGGTTTTGTTGCCATGGGACAGCACCACGCCAGCTGTTTCCAGTCTTCATGCTAAGCTAAGCTAACCAGCTGCTAACTCCAGCTACAAATTTGCCGTAAAAACACAAGAGTGGTATCAATCTTCTCATCTAATTCTTGGCAGGAAAGTGAATAAGCGTGTCTATTTCTTTAGATATGCTGTTACAGCAAAACCTGCAAAGTTATAAAAACATGGAATTAAGTAAAGAAAGCCTTTGTGCAGTGAGAAAGGAAGGGGAAGACGGACATGTGGGCACACAAAGACACAGACAAATGCAGTGAAAGCATAATAGGTATAAGAGTTGAGGAGAGTCAGAAGAAAAGAAAAAAACAAACAAAAAATCTGTGCTGGGGTTCCCTGCGTTCCAGCCTGTCTCATTGTAAATTCCCTCATTTAAAAAATGGTGAAATTCATTTCTCACACAGATGGGAACAGGCAAGGCTGATTTCATTAAAATACCCCATCTGTTGG
>NW_024696125.1:0-653 GCF_008729295.1 Plectropomus leopardus | reverse complement strand
TTGGCCCTCTCTGAAGCAGAGCGAGTGTCTGAAAATCGTAGGCTGCTGTGTGTCTCTGTTCAGCTTTTCTCATGTGTGTGTGTGACACGATGCTTATTGAACACTGACCATAAATCTCTGACTTCCGTGCAGCCTCTGAGTAAAGCGCTCAGAAATTAAATAATGAGACTCGGGGACGCGATCTGGTCCCCTGTCAGGGCCCTGAGGGATGAGATCTGATATTGTTCCCATCTCTGGCTCCAAAGTGGGAATTAAATGCAGCCCTGCTCCCAGCAGCTCACCGGAAGAGGACACTGTCTCCACTGGACTCAGTAATCACTGGAGATATTAAAGCTTCATCATCTTTCCTCAGACATATAATATTTACTCAGTATCAGTGTGTACTCATGGAGTCAACATAAGAACACCAGTGTGGGTTATAGGTTATGATTGAACCTTATTATGTTACATTTCTAATATAAATAACTTCTTAATAACCAGTATGGGCAGCATACTAACATAGGACACACACATGTTGGTTAGATTGCAGCAAACTCTGCTTTAAAACAAAAATAACTTAAGAACAATAACAGCAACATGATCAGCAGGAATTTTAACATTTTACCGCAGCGTCCCCCGAGCTTCTGAAAGATGATCAGGTCCTTCAAGACATA
>NW_024696124.1:0-620 GCF_008729295.1 Plectropomus leopardus | reverse complement strand
GTTTTTCGGATGCTGGATGACAAAAGACGAGCTAAAACAAAATCAAACTCTAACTAAAAAATCAAAATGAATCC
Organism: Plectropomus leopardus; assembly: GCF_008729295.1. Lineage (NCBI taxonomy): Eukaryota > Metazoa > Chordata > Actinopteri > Perciformes > Serranidae > Plectropomus > Plectropomus leopardus. Next base: position 546 of record NW_024696124.1, on the reverse strand, counting down.
TTTGAACCTTCTTATGTAAAAGCAAAAAATCTCCAAAAAGGTTCTGTAATTTTCATCCTTGGACAAAATACTGCATTACACTTATGTTGGCAAATATTTATTTCTTATTTCTTCTTATCCAGCTCTGATCGGCACCGTCACAGCTGATCAATATATTAACAGACTGAGGGTAAACCCCTGAAAACGAGCTGCGCTGTAAAAGTCTTTATATAAGATTCAAGGATCAGTACTGAAGGAAAACAAGTACACACATCCTCCCGGCCCGCAGCAGGAAGCCGTGAGTCACAGCCCGGATACAATCAGCCGAATCTGAACGCCTCGTACTCGGAGCTCCAGCCGTGGTCGCTGGCGGTGCCCTGGGTGGGCGAGTTTGCCGCTGTGCGAAGGAAATAACAGGAACTGTCTGCTCCTGAAGCCCTCAGGGTGTCTCGGCCCGGGCAGCGGGGGCGATATCAGTACAGACTTGTTACGTTTTTTTTTTTTTTTTTTTTTTAAGCCTCTGCCTTATCAGTTCTTTTTCATTACTACATAAAAGCTTTCAAAAAT
>NW_024696123.1:0-431 GCF_008729295.1 Plectropomus leopardus | reverse complement strand
CGCGTACTTCATGCAATAGTATTTACTTTCTAAGAAATTAAGAAAATACAGATATATTTCAAGTAAACTTTACAACTAGATTTGTAGTTATATTTATTGACCTCGGTTTCCAGGATGATTGTAACCCTTTGAAACCTGAGTGAATTCGCTTTATTTCTTTCAAAAACATGGGAAGAAGAAAGTGAGCGACGGCAAAGGAAATGATGCAAAATTAGCGAGAAAATTATCCGAAGATTAGTAAAAAATAAATAAATTAAAAAAGTAAAACAAACAAACAAACAAACTGAAAGACAAAGAAAATGACCCAGAATTATATTATAATAATTTTGCAACATAATTTTAAATTTGTAATCATGATCATTATAATACAATTTTTCCTGGTTTAAAAAAAAGAAAGAAAGAAAAAGAAAAAAAGAAAGTTTAAAACCTCA
>NW_024696122.1:0-486 GCF_008729295.1 Plectropomus leopardus | reverse complement strand
ATGGATATTTAATTGAATCTACCATCGAGGTGACGGTTTGAGCTTCACACTCCTCATCATCGTTGGTCTGATGAAGAGTGTGAAGCTTGAAACGTCACCTCGACAAAATATATAACTGAATATACGTAGAGAATAAACTGAACACACAACACTTTTCTCAAATTATTAAAAAAAAATCAAGTTTGTTGTTGTTAGCTGCAGCTGGTAAAGGTCGGGCTAATTTCAGTAACTTTATTTACTGCAGGGTGGCTTTATCGATAATAGCACATCATAATGTATTAATTGGCTTATATTTTGTTGTAATAATTTGAAATTGCAAAGTAAAGCTGTAAAATAACTCAAAAATTACAATATTCAATAGTACAATATTTTCCTTTGCAATGTAGTTAAGTTAAAGTATTAAGTAACAGCATTTTAAATGCGCACAGGTTTAGAGTAAAATGACTGATTTGTACATTTGTGATATGTAAATTTAGGGTTTTATTT
>NW_024696121.1:0-995 GCF_008729295.1 Plectropomus leopardus | reverse complement strand
ATTTTTATTTATTTAGCTATTTTGGGGGTGATCATTTCTCTTTTTTTTTTTTGTTCATCATGTTCTCTCCATGTTTTAAAAAAGTCAAACCAATTGAGATACAAGATTTTTAAAAATGTATAACTTAAACAGGGCCACATTAAAATAAAATATAAACAAATCCTAGTAATTTTTAAAATTCGTTTACATAATCTAAAGATCTGTAAAGACTTTTACTTTCAGCTATGATGGACTGAAAATTGAGACAATAAAAGGCAGATGGGCAGTATTGATCCAGCACTGATCCTGTTGAACTCGCTGCAACGTTACCAAGTGAAATTCAGCATTTGAAGCCCTTTAAACCGTAAAACCGTACCTGTTTTCACGGCGTTTTTTCGACTTATTTACCTGACGTGACACTCGCACGGTGACACATTCACTCAACATGAAGACAACCTGTCCTCCGGCTCATTTAGAGACAGCAGTGCCAGGACAGACTGCTTCACGGTGACTCATTAAATTAAAAACGATGCTAAGTTAACGCTGCTAACAAACTAGCTGTCACTAAAGTCAGTTTAACGTCTCCGCTGAGCCCGCGCGACTCTCTCTGACAGCGTCTGTAACCGACGAACAGCGTCAACCGTAAAGTTTGAACGTTTTAACTCCTCGCGTCGGTGGAAACAAGAAGAAATGTGGCGGCAGACTGACACGAAAAGCTGAAACTCACCTGGTCGGTGTGTCGGTGCTGCCGCTGCTGTTGTTGTTTGATCAGGATGCTGCTGCCGCCTCCGCCTCACGCACGCGAGTCATTAAAGTGCCACCACCGGCCTGCTCGAGCCGGTAGGTGGAGCGCGCGGAGAGGAGTTTTGGCGCAGTGCTCGCGGAGGCTTCTGGGAAATGTAGTCGTTATAGTGATCAAGTTCCAGGAAGAGCTAATGGATTTTTTAAGTATCTTTTTTTGCCTACAAAAATGTGATTATTTAGGTTTTTTTTAACTCAATATTTATATTTTATAT
>NW_024696120.1:0-937 GCF_008729295.1 Plectropomus leopardus | reverse complement strand
AGCACATGTCTAGGATTTTTGGACATTTCTACGACTTTGGGATGTTTCTAGGATTTTAGGAGATTAGGATTTTTTAAAAACATTTTTAGGACATTTTTAGGGTTTAAGGACATTTTGGGGAATTTAGGACCTTTCCAAGATTTGAGCATATTTTTAGGATTTTATGACATTTCTAAGATTTAAGGATGTTTCTAGGATTTTAGGATTTCTCTATGGTTTTATGACATTTCCAGGATTTTAGGACGTCTCTGAAGTGTTGGCACATTTTAAAAAATTTTTTTAGGACATTTCTCAGATTTTTGCACATTTCTAGGATTTAGGATATTCCTGGAATTTTCAGACATTTATTTGTTAATTTTTATTTAAGAAGGACCACCGACTGTTTAAAACATAAACGATACCATGTGATGCACCAGATCACGCGTTAGCTCTATAATCTGATTCGGTGCAGAGAGCCGCTCACACGACCTCAACAACGTCCGCCTTCTTCGTGATCCGCAGGTAAAGATGTCATCGGCTTGGCGGAGACCGGTTCGGGAAAGACGGGCGCCTTCGCTCTGCCCATCCTGCAGTCCCTGCTGTCCTCGCCGCAGAGGCTCCACACCCTCGTCCTGACGCCCACCAGGGAGCTGGCCTTCCAGATCTCGGAGCAGTTCGAGGCCCTGGGCTCCAGCATCGGGGTGAAGTGTGGTACGTGTCCAGCGGAGGTGTGAAACGGTGCATAAAATGGATTTAGACGTCTTATTATTGTTTTTGTCTTTTGTTTTAATTTAGGGATGCAACATTTTAATATTCTTTATTTTGTTTTATTTTAATTTTTAAGGGATTAAACATCTTAATGTTGTTATTATTATTATTTTATTTTATTTTTTATCACGGGATTAGACATCCAAATGTTAGTTTTTAATTTAATTTCCCTAATTAGGGGATTGACCTC
>NW_024696119.1:0-761 GCF_008729295.1 Plectropomus leopardus | reverse complement strand
AAAAAATAGTAACTCGACTTTTCTTTTTAGGGTGAGATTTTCAAAATAAGAGCCGCCGTCCGCCGTGTGACGTCGTTTGTTTTCCTCCCCGCGGTGACGTCGCACAGAGCGACGCGGACTTCCAAAGTAAAAATGGCGGACTCGTCGGGGACCGAGCTGTCAGAGGAGAAAGAAGCAGAAATTGAGTTAAAGAAAAGACAGAAACGACCGTGGGAGGATTTGCACAGGTCCGGTAAAATCGGTATAACCGCGGAGCTGCCGGAGACGTTGGGATTTTACGACATTAGCGCTGTCAGGAGGGAGCAGCGCGAGCAGCCCGCAGGTAACCGTCGGTCTGACGTTACAGCTAATCAACGCTCAGGCGTCAAAATGTGTCCGTTTAGTTCACTGACTCTGAGTATTATTACTGTTTTGACTTCCTAAAAATAACACTACACTGATAACAGTCCCTGTTTAAGTTAGAAAACGTGAAGGAGTAACGTTAACGCTGAGCCAAGAGCCGTGAACGGTTGTTTTTTTGGCTTTACAGTCAGTGTTAGCTTGATTAAGTGGCTAATAATGAAGCGACTGCTCGCTAAAAACAACTCTGTGACTCACAATGAAGTCATTCTCCTAAACCAGCTCTGCATCCTCTCTGTCACTGTCAAAAGTTACTTTGTACGGCTGCACAAACCGCCTGTAGCTGCTGAAACTTCAGTAAGCACCAAATATTATGTGATTAAGGGACTGTTCGTTATTTATGAGAGGGGAGGGGGTGGTGC
>NW_024696118.1:0-907 GCF_008729295.1 Plectropomus leopardus | reverse complement strand
AAAAAATAATAATTTAGTAATAGATTTTACCTTGTATGTTATCTCTCTTCTCTTTTATTTTTAAATCTGTATCTTTTATTATTTGTAACATTTCATTGCTCTGTAAAGCACTCTGAATTATGTGCTGTACAATTAAAGCTGCCTCGCCTCGCTGCACGCTCACAAAATCTGACTAAATATTTAACTGTCAGCACAAAATCTAAAGAAATGGGCTCTTATGTTGGTATTAAACCTCAGGAAACGTCAGCACAGGTCTGAGAAGCTGCAGCCAGACCACTTTATCACCTTTCTGTCAAAGATGACTCAAATCGATTATCAAAATAAGAGCAGCTTACTTCCTTCTTCCTTAACAAGCTGCTGCAGCGTTATTTTGCACATTTTCAAGGTTTTCATGATGCGGCTCAAACACGGCGTGCCGGTTTGTGATGGCAGCGACTCACCGATGAAGCCGAGCTGAGAGAACTCGAGGATCATCCACTCCTCCGACGGCTGCTGCAGAGCGAAGTTCTTCATGGTGGTGAAGTAGTTTGGACGAGCGACGATATCGTCCTCCAGCTGTGAGACACAGAGACACGGAGACTGATGAAAGAAGTACTCAGATTCTTTTACTTCAGTATAAGTGCAAATACTTCAATGTAGAAATACTCATTTCTAATTAAAAGTCTTGCATTTAAAACTATTCTTAACCCTTTTGAATCTGGATCTATGTCACCTTTCTTGTGCCGCATTCAGACGCCACAAATATTAAAATCTTTAAATTCTGAAAAAAAAATGATTTCATTTTTTAAGAAACAGGCAACGAGCAACCTAACGAGAAATGTCCCGCAAAATGCAAGAAATAGATCATTCTTTATGAAGAAGCACAGAAAAAACAGCTAATTATTTCTAACTATCATAATTATATATT
>NW_024696117.1:0-894 GCF_008729295.1 Plectropomus leopardus | reverse complement strand
CTGCTGCTGCTGCTGCTGCTGCCACCTCATCTGAGCCAGCAGGCATCCCTCTTCACTCTGGCATGGCTGCTTCCCTTCATCAGACTGACAAACAAGGTGGAGATAAAACACAGATACACAAATGCAAACGCTAACACACACTTGTTTAGCGCCTCAGTGGTTTGATTTCATGGGTGTTGGCTGCCATCTGCTGGTCCAAAAAAGTAGCAAAACCAAGGGCTTAAAACAGTTGATATGTGTTTTACAGCAGTGATTTCTAGCCTTTTTAGTAAGGACAGGACTGATCCATAATAAATACAGTTTGCAGATTGGGGTCATTTTAATTTCAATATTTCAAATTTCTGTTGTATTCATTAAAGGACAGGATTGAGAGGGATATATTGGCAGAAATTGAGTAAAATATACAGTAGCCCAGAGTGGACAATCCAAACACTAGCTTTAGATAGGACCATTTGCGTTTTGGCATCAGCCATGGTAGTTAGAAGTTCGTCTACAACCACACAATCTGAAAAAAACATTTTAATCTTGTGTGTGTGTCCCTTTCTATCATTCGGTGTCCTCTCTCAAAATTTGGACATTTTAGCAGGTTTGTAATCAAAGTGCATGCAGAACTTCATGAGTTTTTTTTCCCTCAGCAGCAGTTTGAGGAGATTGAGACGCGGGGTGGACAACTGATCTGTCAGTGTGGTCAGAGCTGGTCAGAACAGATCAATGGATGGGAGGAGCAGCTAACTGCAAACTGTTAAAGTTCATTTTCACTTACATCTATATACATCTATACACACACACACACACACACATACATACATACATATAGATATATATATATATATATATATACCCAGAAATCACTATATCCGCCCCTGATGAAAACGACAGCAAGAGGGCGCAGAT
>NW_024696116.1:0-2085 GCF_008729295.1 Plectropomus leopardus | reverse complement strand
CTTAAAACCGTCACTGCCCCACTACTTGTGTCCTTTATGTTGGCACAGATACATCCACCTGATGGCAGTAGAGAGCAAAGTTAAAAGTCAACAACAGTCACCGCAATTTTTAAAAATGTGTTTGTCACGGCACTGCCTCAAGGATTTCAAGCAGCATTGCTCTGCTTCATTAGTATCTATAAGCTTTCACAGAACATGCACAGACTAAGACAACACAACACAAGCACAGAGGGCGGACAGAGGGTCTGTCTGTGCCTGTAAACCAATGTTGGACATAACATTAATGCTGCGCTCAGACCAATATCAGCTCTGTGTTAACCCTTTGAAACCTGGATCAACATTTTTCTACTGCTGCATTCAGACTCCTTTCACAAGCTATTTGACCCTTTAAAAACTAAGCACAGTGGTTTGATTTTTTTTAACATTAGGAAAAAAAGGCTATGACCAACTTGGAGAGAAAAGTACCACAAAACACAAGAAATTAGTTATGCTACAGAATAAATATAATAAAACATGTATAATGCACACACACACACACACACACACACACACACACATACAAATTTCTTTTTGTTTTTTTTAGTACTATTTTTAGATATGCTTTACGCCATGTCTTGGAAGTTGCTTGTTGCCTTCCCCCTCTGTTTTCCAAAAGACATCAAAACCATTTTTTTCTGGTTTCAAAGGGTTAAAGCAAAGCAGGGGTGAAGAAGAACACAAAATTCATTTACAGAAGTTCTACTGGCATAACAGATTTAAAGGCTTATCACACACCAAATCAGTGCAAGTTATTATATAATGTGTGGTTGCATGAATGTTGTGCATTGCCATATAATGTGCTATTGTGTAGCAGTAGAAGTTGAGCCAGGTACTTTTTTGACAAATAACCCTGCAGCTGCATTGTTTTGGGGGCGTTGGCCCCACGCTGCAGCTGATATACTGACACCTGAGCTGTGTTTTTTCATAAACGGGTGGAGGTGATCTGACCACTGTTTTATTGATCTTCTCAATGGAACATTCAGCAGGGAAGTCAGAAGGTGTATTTCCCAAAAAATGCTTAAGTAAACTGAGACAGCAACTAGCACTGTTATGGAATTAAGCAGTTCCAAAGTGTTCTGTTTCTTCCCTTCTATGTGACAGGTCTTCGAAATTAGCTTATGATGCAAAAAAAAGACTTTAAAAAACAAATTTACTGATAAAACTGTTGTCAGTTTCTTTTCTGATTTTCTGAATATTGTTTTTGTATTTAAACTAACCCACGGAAAGTGTGAAAATAACAGTTCTGGACCCAAGTGAGATTGTGTGGTGGTGAGAAAAGTGGGCCAAGTCAGCATAAGAAAGGTCAAAGGTTAAACCATGCCTTTGTTACAAGACTGAAGAGAAGAGAAGGGACTTCCCCTGCCCTTTACAGTTCTTACAATAGGATTCAAGCATTTCTCAATATAGACCTCACTGTTTCACAACTACAGCAGCAACACACTGTTGGATCAAATGTTCCCTCAAGATCAAAATGCAAAACTGAGTCGTGCTCTAAAACTAATGAAGATGTCTTCAAACGGAATGACTGTCATCTGTTACATTCGAAATCTTCTAAGAATAAAATAAATGGACATACACAAGAGAAACGCTGCACAAAGGACTTCACAGAACTTTTACATGCTCTACAAATATGCTAATGAAATGGGTTTTAACATTAGAAATGACATAGAATAGAAAAAAGACAAAAAAGGAAAGTATCAAGGACTATACAAGTATGTTATACAACAGCAAGGCTGAATGAACCACTGGAGAGCCTGCAGGCAGAAATAAGCCCCTACTCCTACTCCCTGTGCTGTATGAACCAGCTTATCGTCCACAATTAGTTAGTGGTGCTTTACACATGCAAAAATGTAAATGTATGTGCACCATGTAAGCACAATATAAATGTAAATAATTAAGTCTTTAACACTAGACCTCTGGGGCCTCTATCAGAAATAGTAATATTCTGTATTTTTTGTTTTCTTTCTTGTTTGTATTTCAGTAATAATAACAATAACAATAACAGTAACAACAACAACAACAACAACAACAACAACAACAACAACA
>NW_024696115.1:0-407 GCF_008729295.1 Plectropomus leopardus | reverse complement strand
TGTCCATCTGTCTCTCTGTCTGTCCATCTGTCTCTCTGTCTGTCCATTTGTCCATCTGTCCGTCTGTCTCTCTGTCTGTCCATTTGTCTCTCTGTCTGTCCATCTGTCCATCTGTCTGTCTGTCTGTCTGTCTGTCCATCTGTCCATCTGTCCATCTGTCTCTCTGTCTGTCCATTTGTCCATCTGTTTGTGTTTCTGTCTTTAAGTATTTGAAGTGAAGTTAATAAGAAATGTTCCACAAACTGTGAGAAATTAGTACATTTAGAAAATCATGTTTTAAAAAAAGCTGGGGGGGAAATGTATTGGTAATAAAGAAATATGTGGGATTTTTTTTCTAATTATGATACTCAAATATTTATTTATTTTTTTAAAAACTTTTGTTAGCTTCTGGTTATATACATTCATAC
>NW_024696114.1:0-962 GCF_008729295.1 Plectropomus leopardus | reverse complement strand
TTCCCAGGGCACCTAAGCTACATGCACAGTAGCCTACAATACACACAACTTAGAAACACTGGTTTTAGTTTTTGAGTTAATTAGACTCAATACTGGAACAATATCAGATGACATGCTCTGATTGGCTGCACCCCCCAAAATCAATCTGTGACCTCATTAATTAATTTAAATATTAATGTCCCATCTTGCAACACACACACATTGCTGGCTACACTGAAGTGATGATTGTATGTTTTTTATTATCTCCTCCGCTGGCACACATATTTGTGCTCCCCCTCTGTCGCTGAGTGCTGCTGCTCGCGCTTGTCCTGGCTTGCAGTGCGTGCAGCATGACATTCCTGGACTGATGGGAGTTCCCGAGAAGTGGCCATATTGGAACATATCTGTCCCGCCCAAAGATGAAACATATGGGTCAAGATAGTTCACTTCCCACTTCAACGTACTATTAAACGTTGACTGTTACACAGAGATGGAGGAAGTACTCAGATACTTTACTTGAGTAAAGGTACCAATGCCACGCTGTAGAAATCCTCAATTATTCGTTAAAGTCCTGCATTCAAAACCTGATTTAAGTAAAGAATTTAAGTATAATCAGTAAAATGTACTTAGAGTATGAAAAGTAAAAGTACTACACAAAATGGGTATTTTTAACAAGAAGTTGGGGCACTAATAAGATGTTTTCCGGAGATAAAAGCAGGTATTTTTGATGAGACATCAGGACATTGTTATTCTGTCTACAAAACCAGGTATTTTTAATGATTTGTCAGGACATTTGGCAGATGTTTTTCTTGAGGCAATATAAACAAGAAGTTAGGATTTCTAACAGCTGTGTTTCTTGTAAACAAACTGGGTGTTTGAACCCAAAACAAACAAACAAAAATCTCAATCTGAAAAGTAACGAGTAACCAAAGCTGTCAAATTAATGTAGCTGACTAAAAAGCAGCTTACAATATTTGTCTCGA
>NW_024696113.1:0-560 GCF_008729295.1 Plectropomus leopardus | reverse complement strand
TACGCTTTGGAGACAGTGGATGATTGCAACACTTCTTGCAACATTTCTTTCATTTACTCAGAGACTATATGAAGTTTACCAAGCAGTTTTTTTTCCTAATCAGGACTGCACGGTGCTTCCTTCATGTACTATCCGAAATTATTGAGAACTTAACCCTGAAATGGGCAGCCACATACAAATATATTTTTAAAATTAGTCATTTGCTATTTTTATCTATCATGTATATGTGCTAAAATAACTCATAATAATAAAACATTAATTCACGTTTGTTTGTTTCTTTAAAATATGACCTTAACTCCGAGATTGTCCATGTTGTCTGTCTGAAGTCTTTTCTTTTCGTGAAGCACCTGAATGCAGCGTGAACTCTGACGGTCCCTCTGAAGCTGACTTTACCGGCTGGAGTTAATCTGCTTTCTGAGGTAATTATTGATTATTTTTTCGGTTATTTCGTATATATTGTGTACATTTTATGTTACGGCCAGCACATGGGTCAACATTACTGGTTTGGTATAAAGAAGTTCACTTTTTTTAACCACGAAAATACTGACTAAACGTTTGGT
>NW_024696112.1:0-751 GCF_008729295.1 Plectropomus leopardus | reverse complement strand
GTCTCTCTGTGTCTCTGTCCCTGTCTCTCTGTGTCTCTGTCCCTGTCCAGCGTTCACACAGTTTTCTCTGCTAACAAAAGCAGAAATTCGACACGTCGGTCGGCGGCTCGGCTTTACGTTTCCCCCTCCAACAATAAAAACAGCAGCGGCGGTTTGAAAGACGCTCTTTTCTCAGCGGGACACTTTGTCTTCAGAGACACCGGACACGACTCTGAGCCTCAGAGGTTGTAAAGGTGTCGGACAGGTCGCAGAGAGGGACAAAAACACTAAAACAGAACCTGCGAGACAGACTGACTGCAGAGTAAAGACGGATGATCGGCTCATACGGAGACTGACGAGGGACGTTATCGATTCTTCTTCTTAATTTAATTTAATTAATTTGTCTTTTTGAAAACAGTGGACGATGCATCTCTATTTCCCACATGACAAATGTGAATTATACTCCGGAAAAAAACAAAACTATTCAGATTACATCACAGAGGACGAAGAAAATTAGCAAATCTTCTCAGGTGAGTCAGGAGCGAGTGACATATTCAACAATTATCAGAGGAGCTGCATATAAAGCCAATAGACTTATAAAATACTCGCCTTATTGTTTCAGCCCGAATTAACCCCTCACAAAGTGTTTGGACAAGAAAATCATCGTAAAATTATAAAATAAAAGAATAAAAATTAAATTAAAATAATTTAAAAAATAACAAGAATTTTTCTCTGTAAGAAAATAGAAAACTAAACACATTATTATTATAGT
>NW_024696111.1:0-429 GCF_008729295.1 Plectropomus leopardus | reverse complement strand
CACTAAACGCTGTTGGATATGTGTCTTTTAAAAGGTAAGACGTGGAGTTCAGATGCAGCAGCACGGTGAGGGTCATTAGTCGGCACCAGCTCTGTTTCTCTGACGTCGGTGTAAAACCCTCTGATCACGTGACCACCCGAAAAACTCTCACTGTGACTGCAGGCTGTTTTATAAATAACTAAAAAAAAAAAACGCACTAAAATAGAAATAAAGCGGAAAAAAATATTTGGTATAATAAAAATACTTTTAAAAAAATCTATAATATTTATCGCATTATTGCAACTACATGTACCTTTATTGTTATGTCTGTTATATTCGAAAAAACTTAATTTGGTTAAAAAACATTTAAATAATGGTATAATAAAAATAATATAACATTAACAATAAAATATACCGTGTATTTCCTAATTAATTTAATTTGTGGAAATA
>NW_024696110.1:0-411 GCF_008729295.1 Plectropomus leopardus | reverse complement strand
TTGAAGTACGTAACTGATTGTAAAGTAGGTTTTGTGAAGTCGGGTAAGATGAGGGGAGACGTCCCCCTAAAGAAAAAGTCTGTTTAGTTTATAATTCAAATAGATTTAGATTTCAGTGAGAAAAGGACGCGGATCTGTGAACCAGCACACTCTGGGAGAGCTGAGGTGCAGCAGCCCTTTTAGTTGTTTTGGCACAAACGTGAAAATCTTGTAGGGGGCATCTTGCATCATTTTGAGCTATAAATTAAAAAATCAAACTAAAATCCCCCAAAAATCTTTTTTAAAAATTTTTTTTTAATGCTTAACATAAGAACCTGACTGAAGTTCGTTATTTTCACGGTGTGATATTTTAGTGCAGGAAAGGATCTGAATGCTTGTTCCAGCCCTGGACATGGCATGTGTGTGTGTGTG
>NW_024696109.1:0-334 GCF_008729295.1 Plectropomus leopardus | reverse complement strand
AAGTATATATAAATGAATAGAGGTGCTGGCATTGTGACCTTAAACTCAGCCTGTTAAACAGGAGACTTGAAGCCAAGGAGAGTGAAGCGTTGCCACCACAGGACCTTAACAGACGGTGCCGAACAACATGGCGGCACGACAGCACCTGAATCCTTGTGATGTCACAGGCAGAGCGCGTAAAAGATGTGTTTATTTAACGCAGACAAACAATGGTGCTGTGGCTCGAACAGATTCCAGCAGTGAAAGTGTCATCACTTTTATCAAATGTTTTCTTGTGTTTCTTTAATTTTTTTTTTTTTTTTTTTTTTACCAACCCAGATTCTGCAGGAAAAAG
>NW_024696108.1:0-341 GCF_008729295.1 Plectropomus leopardus | reverse complement strand
AGCATACACAAAATCTCCAAACTATGCAGTGGGACTGTACTACACACTCAATTTCACGTCTTACTTTATGAATAGTATTTTAACATGCAAGTTTGAAAACAGCTTTAGAGTTTCGTTTTTTAGTGTGTATTATTTTGCATTAATGTAAATGTTAAAATCTCCAAACCTGTAAGAGCTAAGTGCATGCACAATGAAGCTCACCTTCCAAACACGCTGGCTAGGTCCTCTGCCTCCATGTCTTTTAATAGTTTGATGAGCACCTGACGCAAGAAGCGCACGGTGGCCTTATCTAGTTCCCCAAACTCTATTACCTGCACAGAAAAACACAAAAGTGACCATGA
>NW_024696107.1:0-831 GCF_008729295.1 Plectropomus leopardus | reverse complement strand
ATTAAAAAATAAATAAATAAATAAATTATGGCCGGTTTAAACAATGAATCGATATTAAATAAAACATTATTTTAAAAATAAAAATAGAATTGTTGGCAATTTATTTTTGTCAATACATTATTCAACTCAGCAACTAATTGTTTCAGCTACTACACTGAAGATTGTTTTAATAAATTTAATTTTGATTTTATTTATTTTACCTCTTTTATTTATGTTTTATTTTTTTATTTCCTTTTATTTTTAGTTTAATTGCTTTTATTTGTGTGGGTTTTTTTGTTTATTTATTTGTATTATTTTATTTTGACATTTTGCATCCTGCATTATTTGTCCTCTGGTTTTAATTTTCGTCTCGCTTGTGTTCAGCAGAGCTGTTTGGCTTTCTGTTGCTGTATTGCCTTCTTTGAATCCCATTTCTGCCTTGCTTTGTTTGTCAAAGCACTTTGTAAACTCTATTTTAAGAGCTGCGATATAAATACAGTAACATTATTATTATTGTCTAACATTACATGTGCTAAAAATACTTAAGATTTTCCTACATGAAACTTTCTTTATAAATAATATTGTTAATGTTAAATAATGTCTTGATACATTGTTTAATATATTGTCCTTGTTGAGTTAAAACCTCGCATCTTTAAAAAGTCATCTTTTCGGTTTTAGCTCGACCACACTGTGTTTATTCTCAGAGGTCGGAACATTTTCACAGCGCTGAAGAAATGATGCAATCTTTAACCCTGAGAAGATGATGTAATATTTAATTCAAACATCAAAACCACTGAAAGTGCAGGTTCAAAGTTTTCACATCAGCAGCAAAACTTTCTTCGTGGTGGAGTG
>NW_024696106.1:0-552 GCF_008729295.1 Plectropomus leopardus | reverse complement strand
GAATAAAATACACCAATTAAAATAAAATTAAAATAGATGACATCACGTAAAAGCAAGTCTATAAAAATGGTTTTAATAAGTGGTTTAAAAGAAGTCAAGATGCAACAAAACATATTTTAGCCACCTAAAAAGATCAATATTGGTGAAAGTGTGCACTATATTTTAAATATTTTCACCGTTTTTCCTTACTGCCAGACAACAATGTCCGATGGGGAATCTGTTCATGGCGTCAGTTTCGTCAAAGCCGCCAGACTCCTTTGAGAAAAACAATAATTTGATAACGCTGAATACAGGAGGTGTTTGTCTACTGCTGCCTCAATCAGCTACTTTGTGTTATTGTGTCACTTTAGTGAACCTGAACTAACCTTTTAAAACACCAAACATGTTAAAATGGAGTCTGGCTGTAAAGAGAGCGATATAGAAGCTAAAGTTCCCCAAAAAAATCACTGACGTTAAGGTTAAGTGCTGAAAATATTCTAAACAATGCATATACGTGATTTTTTTAGGTGGCTAAAATAGGTTTTGCTGGACGGAGGCCCCCTCTAGTGGTGG
>NW_024696105.1:0-2571 GCF_008729295.1 Plectropomus leopardus | reverse complement strand
TCAAACATCAAAAGACTGCAAAAGTAATCTCTCAATTTGCAGTAATAGACATCCAGCCTTCAGCGTGTTCCATCAGTCTGGAGGGATTACTGCAGGTTAATTGAACATGTTAAGGTCAGATGAAGCTTATACGTCTGCCCAAAGTTTGCTGATAACAGTCATCACTCAATCTGCATGTGTATGCAAGCTTGTGTGTGTGTGAAGGACAGAGATAAAGTGATAAAGAGAGAGAGAAAGAGAGAGAGAGAGAGAGAGAGAGAGAGAGAAAGAGAATGTGACATGTCTTACCTCCTCTATGATCAACCTCCTCATTATTGCTCTAAAGGTCCTCCTGGTTGTTTTTTTGGTTCATTGTCACAGAAACAGACTCCAGGCTGGATTACACCACCCACCGCCTCCAAGAGGAAAATTACATGCCGCCACTGTTTTGTTATACAATCAAACTGAGGGGACAAAATAGATACAGCTAGAAATTTAATACCAGCCTCCAATTGTTTTCCATTTGTCGGATGAATCTCTTTTAAGTGTCCACAAGACTGTGCCTTCCAATAGATTTGCCCATTCTACAGAATTCCTTTTATTGCCATCTGGGCCTAACGAGCGGAGGAAAAAATGAGTTTTGTTTTCTCTGTGACAACTAATGCAATTGATTTTAGTTTTCAGCAAGTAGACATTGTGTTATGGGATATGAGAGGTGTTTGATCTGTATTTATTTGAAAGTAAGACAAGAGTCCAGCTGCGAAAAAAACTTCTGTGCCTTTTAGGGAGGTGACATACTTTATAATATGCCATTTCCTCAGTGTGATGAGTGTTTTGTTGGAATATGTCTGTCGTCTCAAGCTGTTGTTACAAGTGAAATTAAGTAGAGACTCATATCCACTGTTAATCTGTCTTGGGAATCAGCTTTTGATGTAAGGCCAGCAGTTTGTTCAAGGGCAATGGCAGTACAGTGTGATCCTTGCATGCATAACAGTGCTGGGAAAAAACAAACAAAAATATAGTTAACATGAAATCTATGGGCTTTCTTGTTATGAGCTACTGTGGCAGTAACAGCTCAGCCAGCGATATCTTTTTCTTTTTTTTCCTAAATTAAGAAGAAATATACCAGTCCATACCTGGGAATATGTGCACCACAACTACATACAGACTTCAGGGGAAGTGCACGCCACAACCTTGTGCAGGCCAAAGACCAATATATTTGTGCAGTCTTTGCCAAAAATGCAAATTAGCAGGCTAAAAAAATCTGATTTGTCAGTCACGGCCTTACAATAATAGGTTAAAACCTGTTTGTTTTACAATGGATGAGAGGATAAATGAATGCAAACAGAGGGAAAAATATGTCTTCAACTTATTGCAAAGAGGTTAACTTCTGGGGAACATTAATGGTGTGCACTGTTTTCCTTTGTGACAACAACATAGGTTTTATACTTCTTGAAATAATGAAAAAAACAGTGCTTTATTATTGCCATTTAAGCTGCAATTCCACCTCTGAGTTTTTAAAGTAGTATATAGTATAGTTTTATAGTAACATGAGAGTCTACAAGAAGAGCTGTCAGCTTTAAGCATGCAGTTCCCTTATTTCAGTGGCATAACATAAAAGGTCATAAAGTTACAAGCCGATATAAACAGCATTAAACAGAAACCAGAGGGACATATTGATATGTTGAACTGCTAATGATTAGTTGACAATTTATTGATGACATTTTGGGCAATATATTTGTGAGGTTGGGCTTTAAGTGCATCACGACTTAATGAGGTATGGCTCTCTTAATTATTGCTAAATTACAGTTAACCAAGTCAGTGGTTATCTTGACTTTTTTGTTATAAAAGAAAAAGAAATCAGCATCAACCAATCTGCTCTCTGACATTCCTTTCGTTGTTGGCGTATGGTTGCTCTGTATTCATGTGCTGTACTCAGATGCAGATGGCATTTTATTCAGTTATTGTATATTCTGCAAAAAGCCTTGAGTTAGGTACAATTTTTTTTCGGCTACTGGCTGACTTGTACGAGCTTATGTGACAGCTTTACACTGAAGCACACCTCTTGTAAAGAGACAAGTAGACCTTGGGGATAGAGGCTTATAGCGCCAAGGTGACTCTATATAAGCGTGTGTGTATGTGCATGGGTCTTCACTACTCATGACTCATCCTTCATAATGTACGAAGCCTGCACCCTTGAGAAACCCCCCACCCCCACCTCCGACACACACACACACACACACACACACACACACACACACACACACCATGTCTCTCTCTCTCTTTTTTAAGTTCCTGCCATTGTTGCCCTTTCTTCCTCTCTTTCTGTCTCTTGCAGCTCTCTCTATCTGTCTCCAACTTCCTTTGTCTCAGTTTTTTTTCTTCCTCCTTTCTCCCAAGTGTATATCTCCCTGCTTTCTTTCATCTCCTCTTCCTTCCTACCACTTCTCTCTCCATCTCTCAATACTTCTCTCTCCTGTTGTTTAGCCAATGGCTGTCTGCAGTGACTGACAGCATACAAACAAGACTCTTGGGTTGTAGGCTAGAGGCGTACACATATACACAAACACACACACACACACACACACACAC
>NW_024696104.1:0-458 GCF_008729295.1 Plectropomus leopardus | reverse complement strand
TTTTTTTTTTTTTACAAAAACATTGGAAGAAGGCAATGAGCAACAAAAATAAAAAAATAAAAAGAGAAAGTTAGAAAAAAAGTGCTTTAAAATTTTGTAACATAATTTTAAATATTTAATTCTGATAACCATAACTATGGCTCTCTATCTTTTTTTCCACATACATTTTTAAAATAATTTTCCAATTTTTAAAATTTCTTTTCAATTTTGGAACATTTCTTACAAAGTTGCTTATTACCCTTTTCCCAAGTTTTTGAAATTTTGCAAATTGGCGTGACATATTTCAAAAAATATTGGAATAAGGCAATGAGCAATGAAAGAAGAAATTACCAAAAATTAGCAAGAAATTAGTAAAAAGTACAACAAAATTAACTGAAAACTAGTTTTTGAAAAAAAAAGTTAAATTTAATGAAAAAACAAAAAAATAACCTTCAAGTGCTTAAAATTAGAATAATTTT
>NW_024696103.1:0-802 GCF_008729295.1 Plectropomus leopardus | reverse complement strand
GGGATTTCTGCTTTCCTGTTGATGCATGTTATTTGTATTTGCAAGGGAGGAAGGCTACTCTTGTGACCCAGCCTTCCCCCTCAGCCATGCCTGTGTTAAATTGAGTCAGTGCCACGTGCATGTGTTTTAAACAGGACAATATGTGCACCCCGGGTTGAGGCTAGGGGAGCAGCGGCTGGAATTGAAACCAGCTGAATTAATCTCCTGGAAACAGCGCTGACAGGAGCCTGATTATGGGGTGTCCCTTCAACCAGCCCGGCCCGCTCGTGCCCTCCCCTCCCCAGCAGACCAAAGGTTAATGCAGTCTTCTTGTTTGTTCCCCTCCCTACCCCTGCTCTCTCCAGTGCACATAACACACACACAGACACCTTCAGTACCGACAACATCCCGTCACGTCACCTTCGTACTGGGAGAGGATGCCCAAACACTCCCACGCACAGGAAACCATCCCCATGGAGGAGGATGTCAACTTCATCTTGACTGAAGTCAACCTCAGGCAGGACACAGAAGGTGATTATCACACTGATTTTCACACAAATTGAACTGACTGTGACCTCTATGCTGGTATTTGGGTGAAAACAAATCAATCAATCAATCAATCAGTCAGACTTTATTTGTAAAGCACTTTTCATACAAACAAAACTGAAACACAAAGGTTCTTCATACAGTAAAGCAAAAGTCACACAAACACACCCACACAAGTACGTGGATAAAATAGTTTAGAGCTAAAGACTTTGTAATTAAGTAAAGCACTAAAATAAGAGTACTCATTAAAACCGGGAACTGAGGAAATGCTACCATT
>NW_024696102.1:0-553 GCF_008729295.1 Plectropomus leopardus | reverse complement strand
TTTAATTATTTATAGTTTTTTTTCCCTTGTTTCTGTAAAAAAACAGTGAAAACATTGTAGATATTTGTAGATATTTTGAGTATGTGGGTGTAAGTATATGTCCAATTACTTACAGTATACATTTAAATGAATAAGTATACAAAAATAATGAGTTATAAATAAAAATAAAAAACAAAATATGTTTTTTACTTCTTCTCACTCCTTTTGCATGTATAAATCAAGTCTTCATGTGTTTGACCCTTTGTTTTTCTTTACGTTTATCATTGGCTGTAAATATTACGTCGTCGTCTGTTTGCTTTTATACAATAATTTACTTTTTACTTGTTCGAAATGAATCAAAATGAAATCAAATTTAAATGATTTTAAATTATCCTTATTTGTATGGTGAGTAAACATTAAGCACGTAGCCTAATGGAGAGACACAAATAGTTTCCTCTCTGTTTGATACAGTCTAAACTAGTGAGTCTAATAAACCCTGCAGTATGTTTCTGTTTAATAATAGGGGTACGGGTCAGTAGAGATGAGTGTTTGTACATTAGGTAATATATTTGTC
>NW_024696101.1:0-624 GCF_008729295.1 Plectropomus leopardus | reverse complement strand
TTTACATTTTCTATATTATATTCATATATTTTTTTATATTTAAGTTAGATGCCCTGCATGGACAGCAGTTAATATCATGTTACACTTTACATGAGGTCAAAATTTATTTATAATACGTGAATTAATTTAAAAAAAGTCTTACTTTTGACCAAACATTTACTTTTGCCCGCCATGTTAGGAATTCGGCATAAACAGCATGACTAATCTTGAAATCATATTTTATTACTGAGCTGGAGTAGGGTTCACTGAGTTCATGTTTGTCTAATCTGGTATATTTAAATCCACACCAGAGTCATTTCATTTCAGATCAGGGATTCCAATATGTTTTCTTCAATACTCTCAATTGAACATTAAGTCAACACCAGACTATTTATGCAATTACTTTAATTTTTTTAGGAAAAGTTAAATTTAGAGGTTTTGGAAACATTCGGTATTTGAGCTGCTGAAGCTACCTTTTTCTCTGTCCCTGTTGATCACCAGGAGTCACAGAACCCACAGATAGTTATCATCACCTCCAGATGAATGTGTCCCTGCACTGTCAAAAGGACTTCTCTTTGAACTTGATAATATGAGGACAGACACATCATCAAGTTCTCAGGCACTCCTTCTCAGACATAAATATGT
>NW_024696100.1:0-781 GCF_008729295.1 Plectropomus leopardus | reverse complement strand
ATAAATGCTACATTAAAGATAGTTTTTTTTCATCAGTTGGTAAATGTATATACTAACTGAATTTGGGAAAACCAGAGCACCTGGAGAAAACCCGTCATATAACGCAACAGTTCACTTACCCAAATCTGCAGACGCTGGAGATCGCTCTGCCCACCGATGAGAAAAACCTGCAGATGGCACTACGCTTTTTAGGCGGTGACACCACTCGATTTTTCACATAGCTGGCAATGTAATCTTCCAGTTCTGTGTCTTGTAAATACATGAAGAGCAGCACATTTGATTTACTGCCACACTTCTCACATAAGTCCTGGTAAATGGCCTTATCAAGTTTTTTGTGCGTTTTGGTGGTGGCATCAAAGTCTAAACCCTCGACTTCTGCCCATAATCTTTCCACCAAACGCCTAATGATGGCCTCACACTTGGCAGGGATCACTGTCTGTTTTGCCTTACTAAATACGCGCGAAACCAGCTGGTCCACGGTATCGTAGATGAACTTCTTGCGCCATTCTACCTCTGCCGTGTTAACCATCACTGGTTCAGCAACGGCCTCCTCAATGACGATGAGTTCTGGTATTTCAGACAGTGTCTCACCGCCCACAATAGCATGTGCCATCCTTTCACTGTGGCTGCCGGCCTGTGTATTCAGCCACCAACTCATAAGTCCAAGGAAACGCCACACTCGGTCCCTGATGTGTGCATACATTTCCGTGTCAGAAGGAGGGACAGCAACCTTTCTGCAAGAATCCCTCCTCCTAAAGTGTCCTGCGACAAACTCAGCTGC
>NW_024696099.1:0-679 GCF_008729295.1 Plectropomus leopardus | reverse complement strand
AACATTAAGGTTTAGTTTGAAGGACACTAAAAATGTAAATAGCTCAGACATGCTGTCTTGAAGCATCAAAAACTGACACAAGAGGGGTGCCTAGAATGAGTGTCCAAAATTGATGCTAAAGGGGTACTTAGATTGTCATAGTTTAAGGCATAGGGCCAGTGACCAAGCTGCCAACCTCCTATCAGGGCTTTACAGCTGCTATTCTGGCACCATGCATTAAGTTGGCGAAAGGCACTCCTCGGTAGCAGATCTGCTCTCACTCACATACCACACATAACACACATGCATAAATATATGCTCCGGCACTCACACACAGACAGATTTTATTACTATTGACTGGCACGCTCAGGAGCAGAGGCCACAGAGAAAAATCATTAAATCATTAAATGACTGAAAGCCTTCTCACAGCAGGGTGGCTTTGTTGTTCAAAAGAATCCCACAACAAGTAAAGTAAAAATCAATTTGATGTACACAAGGTGTCAGCTGGCACATGGCTGGCTAAATGTGTGGAGAGGGTGAAGAAATGGGGCATTGTGTAGCGAGCAGAATTACGGATGTTTGTGTTAATATGATCAAGGGACTTGTTTTTTTTCTTTTCATGTAATTTACCACACAGTGATCTTGTGATCTTGGAACTCAGGTCTTCAAAATATACCGCAAACCCTTCTGTATGTTTTCC
>NW_024696098.1:0-783 GCF_008729295.1 Plectropomus leopardus | reverse complement strand
CGAGTCGGTTTTAGTGCTGTGTTAATGAAGCAAAAGCCCAAAAGTGCAAGGATGTTGATGGGAGGGATACTGTCTGGTTTTCTACGGGATATAAAACTAAAATGAAGTGAGGCAAAGATACATCCTGGCACTTGTTGCACTTTAGAAAGACATGGTACTGATAGGCTGAGTCATGGGCTGATTGTCAATCGCTATCTTTTTTAATATCGCCCCGACAGACACATCCATTACGTCAGCACTTTCAGCTAACTGGGGGCAACCTAATATCACAGAGATAGTGCAGTGGCATATAAATTAAAATTTTAACTACATTCAGCTCTTACCAGAAACTGCACAAAAATACATTTCCAGAGCAGGAAGAAACTAAGAGGCTTTAACTTACCAATCATTAATGAGAGGAGCTTCTGGACCTTGGAGCTTACTCCGACAACTCTGTACAGGCCCTGGTCATTAATACCTGACAACAACAATGAAACTTAATTTGTATGGCACTTTTCTTAATAAAGTTGCAAAAAGGACACAAAAAGCAAACAATAAATTAAACACAAACAAAAATAAAATATTATACACAAGGTTTCCACACATTTTTACCAGTGACACCTCTCAGACGTGGTTTGAAGTTGGGTGCCATTTCCAATCTGGACAGGTATGAACACTTCATTTCAGCTTAATTTGGCCACAATTCTGCTCAGCACCAAAACTCCTGATGTTGTGCACCAAAACTTTTGACATTTTAATGTAGAGCCTCCATCTAGCACAGCTATGACCTGCCTATCTCTTGAT
>NW_024696097.1:0-307 GCF_008729295.1 Plectropomus leopardus | reverse complement strand
AAAAAAATTCCAAAAGAAAAATTCCAAAAATGTTTAAAGAAAAAGAAAAATGTAAATATTTTTACGATCACAAGAAAAAAATCACCCATAAAAATGTTTTAAAGAAAAAAAAATAGTATTTTTGTATCACAAAAAATTTTAAAGGACCAAAAAAAATTAACATTTAAAGGAAAAAAAAGAAACAAAAAACTTAAAAAGAATAAAAAGGCAATTTTTTAAAAAGAAAGTGTCATCAGTAGTTTTTAAAAATCACTAAAAATTAGAAAAAGGGGTGAGAATTGCCCACCTGTGTATAAAAAAAAAAAAA
>NW_024696096.1:0-548 GCF_008729295.1 Plectropomus leopardus | reverse complement strand
GAGCACTTTGGTTACCAAACATTAATGTGTCTTTTTTTTTATTATTATAGTAAAAAATATATATTCACCTAATATCAGACACATTAACAGTAGTGTGTGATGTGAATCATTTCTATCCTCCTCCTAAAATCTTTCTAATATACGTTTTGGGTTTTTTTAATATTCTATTTATTTGCAAGAACCTGCTTGATTAATAATTAAAGTGAGATTCTCTTGAGATGGCACACTGCACATGACCAGGATTTTCTGTGGTAAAATGCACAAGAGGATTACTGCACTCTTGTGGAAATAGGTTATATTGCATTTTGAAACTACAATTGCAGGTGTAGCCCATGGGATCATAGTCATTTCAGGGGGTAGTATTAACCCTTTGAGACCTGGATCGACATTTAAACATTAGGCATTAGGCATTTAGACGCCTTTCACAAGCTGTTTAACCCTTTGAAACCTGAGCAAATTGGTTTGATTTCCTTTAAAAGCATGAGGCAAAAGGCAGTAAGCAACTTGAAAAGAAATAAGAAAAAGAATAAAAGAAGAATTAAAAAAAA
>NW_024696095.1:0-820 GCF_008729295.1 Plectropomus leopardus | reverse complement strand
AAGCAAACAAACAAACGTTAACTTAGCCGAAAAACACACCGTTATATTAGCTATGTTAGCTCCATACACAAACAAACAAACAAACAAGCAAAACAAACAAACGTTAGCTTAGCCTAAAAACACACCGTTATATTAGCTATGTTAGCTCCATACACAAACAAACAAACAAGCAAAACAAACAAACGTTAGCTTGGCCGAAAAACACACTGTTAGAGTAGCTTATTTAGCTCCGCGCACAAGCAATCAAACAAACAAACGTTAGCTTAGCTTATCCAAAAACACGCTATTATTATATAAGCTAGTTTAACTCCATACACAAACAAACAAACAAACAAACAAACAAACAAACGGAGCTAAACTTACCGTTAGCATGTTAGCTCGCCGCTTCATCCCGATGATGACGCAGAAACAAACCGAACAAACCCGCTGCTTGAGTTTGGAGACGTTTCCACTTTCTTCTTTCTGTCCGCTTTCAACCGACACTTAAATGCGAAAAAACGGCATTTTAACGTTAAAAACGGACATTTAAACCGACGCGTTTTCCTCCCAAACACGCTCACGTGAACACACCTGCCGGGCGGCGGTGACAGCTTCGGTAGCGCTTGATTTGTGTCGCCTAACAGCCCCGCCGGGCGGTGATACAACCAAATAAAGTTTATGTTGTCTTTTTTTACTTCTTCTGACTGAAAACCAAAGATGAGCATATAATTAATGAAATATAATGAGATATATTTGCTAAATGTAAATAAATATAATTTACACGATTAACAATCGATATAACAATGTAGAAATAGCTAAATGAAGGAAAAATATATTATTT
>NW_024696094.1:0-1402 GCF_008729295.1 Plectropomus leopardus | reverse complement strand
AATTTGCACACACATAAGACTGCATAAAATCCAGATAATGACAAATAAGAAATGTGTCAGAAGAGGTCAAGAAGCCACAGGCGTAAACAATGGAACTTCCCAAAAAGCAAACAATAAAAAATAAGGAAAAAAGAACTAAGCGAAACATATGTTACAGTTTTCTTTTCACAGGGTCCTTGGCTTTTACCCAGATTTTACCCCAAAATCAAAACACCACGTCAGTCCATGTTTTTCCAAACTGTTATCAGAGAGATTGTTGATTCTAGTAATACAGTCATTTTCAAGGCCTTGCTGTGATGTCACACCATATTGTACATATAATTCTGTTGTGGTGTCTTTGTCCTTCTGGTTTTTAGTGGCAAAACACTATCATTTTTCAAATATGTCAATCCTTATCATATGTGTATACTTCATATATCCATTTGTGAATAGCCTACTGAACAAATCAAAAACTTTACCCTTATATTTAAGAATAAGACTGATAGTGTTTCAAAAAACGTACCACAGCTGAAATCAGTGAGTAACAAGGAGTGAGGACTGTATAAACATTTTTAAGTGCACAATTTTGTCTAGATTAATTTTACTGAACAATTTTTGTTTTCATCACGCTGAAAGAAGAAAACTTGCAAAGGATGCAGGTTTTTGAACTCCGAATAGAGGGCTCCACCTACTGGACAGGCAGCAGTGTTGACGACAGATTCAGGCAACAACCACAGTGAAGGATAAATGTGCGTAAGTGTGCAGTTTTGGGGGGATGCAATAGTTACGCCTCCCTAAATATTTACAATGTGAATTTGTCTGCCCCAATAAAAACATGAAAATAGTGGAGGACTTTTACTGTGTCAAAATCCTAAAATGACATGAATTGATCCAATCAATCAACTTAATTTCAGATTCTTAGGTCCATATCAATAAAAACAATAAATAACAAAACAAGGACAACACAGACATATAATCATTACCGTTCATGAATTCACAGTAATTAAAACGCGTACGAAAAGGCACAAATTGGTGTATTAAAATTTCACCAGACTGCAGGAAATTACTTGTTTGATGCTAAAAATGTTCTGGTGGAGGACCCCCATCTCCCTTCGTTTCATATGTTCCACCCCCAATGTTTAAATAAAATCTACGCCTTTGGATAAAAGCAGTTTCATGCAGGTCGTCTTTCTGTCAGTAATAAAAAAGTGTAAAACCTACAACAGTCAAAATGCACTTTTTATTTTAATTGTGCAGCGATAATACAGGAAAATGTATGAACAAAAAGCTGTGGCTTTATTTATATTGTTCCAGCAATAAGTATGATTGTGTTAAACTATTATGGAAGCTACTTGTGGAAATAAAGTAATGTTTTCATGGCCCTTTTTTAAATTTAAAGCAGCACTTTGGATGGAAATCAATA
>NW_024696093.1:0-667 GCF_008729295.1 Plectropomus leopardus | reverse complement strand
AATTATTTGTCCTCATCTGCCTGCCCCTTCTTATTTGTATTTTTATTAAAGCCTATATTTTAAAACAGTTTTATGACTTGTTTTAGTTTCTCCTGCATGTCTCATTTTATTAAAATGTATAACATTGTCGTTTTTAATATGTGCTATAATAAAATAAAACCAATCATCAAATCGTGGGAATTCTGCATTGCAACTAAAAGTCATGAATCGAAACCTTACTTAAGTAGAAGTATTTAGTATTATCAGCAAAATCGATCTGAAGTGTCAAAATCATAAGCATATTTTGCTGTATGATGCATTTTATTGCTGTAGATGTTTCAGGTTGTGTCGATTTTATATAGTGTTGGTTGTATAATTTGCAGCAATGCATCACATTGTATAAGATCATCATATGTTATTAAAGTCGCTGTGCTGTGAGAGCCGCATCTCTAAAAAAATAACTTTTCATGAAGTCAGAAAAACAGTCCTGTTTCAACTTTACGATGAAGCATGATGATTGAAAAGGAGTTTCATTTATTATTATTATTATATTTATTTTTTAGCTAAGATGCAGGACAATTTTCTTAACCCACAAAGGAAGGCGTCATCTATCAGTGTATCAGAAATGTAGGCCTACCTGCCAAGTCTTTGCTTTTCATTGTTGTAGCATCACACACACACACACACA
>NW_024696092.1:0-934 GCF_008729295.1 Plectropomus leopardus | reverse complement strand
CCCTCAAAATCCCCAAATGTTGTATGTTTTGTTAAAATACAGCTTTTAAAATAATATATTGACACTGTCGCATGCTGGAGCAATGACATTTTACAATTTGAAATGGAAATATTTATTGAAATAATTTGAGTAATTAGCACTACAGCAAATAATTAGAAATAATTATGATGTTAAACATATTCGCGTCCTTCTGGTTACTTATTTTTATTTATTCTTTTTTTTTAAATTATTTATATTGTTTATTTATTTGTGGCAAAAGGACCGAGGTCATTTGAGGTGAACCGTTTTATTGTGAAGGACGTGGCACGGAAGTGTTGAGGACAACAACGTAATCTTTGACCAAATGGTGCAAATGGCGATTCTCAGAGGAGCTACAGTGTGTTTTCCTTTTAGATTAATAATCTTGTTGTTGTCTATTATTTCTTTTACATGTCTGCCCTTTAATTCTCCAGCCAAGAGAAACGACCGACCCATTATTGGTAAGTTCATCGACACCTTATTAACGTTAAATTAAGCTTGTGACGTATTTTGACCAAACTAACTGTTGTTGTTTTTGTTTATAAAGTGACAGCTAACTGCTAACAGAAGTGTTAAACTGGTCTTGTTTTTCTCTCTAAAGGTGTTCTGGCTCAAGAGGTTAAATACCCAAAAGGAAATGAAACCTCGTATATCGCTGCCTCTTATGTGAAGACTCTGGAGTCAGCAGGAGCCAGGGTCGTACCTGTCATGTGAGTTATTATACACACACACACACACACACACACACACATACATATATATACAATTTTCCAAACTGTCAATCAGATACTTGCTTTGTTGTGATGTCTATTTTAATTTAATCTATTTTTCTGTCTTTTAATTTATTTCATGTCTTTATCGTGTTTAATTCTATTATAAGTACTGTTATTTCTATGTTTACCCCTTATATTCTTTG
>NW_024696091.1:0-801 GCF_008729295.1 Plectropomus leopardus | reverse complement strand
TATCTTTTTTATCTGTTATTTTCTTTTGCTGGACGACTTCAACAGATCTCTGTCATTTATAGACTAATTCTTAACATCATGAAGTTTTTAAAAAAAATACAGTCATACAGTGTGTTCTTGCCATATTGTAAAACTTTTTTGGAGTGCAAACAGTCAGGTAATAAGACAGGCAAATCATCTGCAGCATGTTTGTTTATGAGTACGCAACACATAAGCGGGAGTGTGAGATCGGTATAATATATACTTCATCCGTGCTGTTGGTGCTGATTTGCATTGCAAGTCTCTGTCATAAGATGCCAATGCTCAGTAACATGTTTGCATGTGCTGCTCGGACACGCACTGCACAAACAGAGACACTTCTGGTGCTGAAAGGTTAAGCTGGAATTTGATGTCTTCAAATAGAATAAATATTTAAAAGGTTACAAGTTTCATTGATTGTGATTCTACAGCGCAGGGTACAGCCAGTGGTGTTCAGGTGGCTTTCTTCACCTCTTTTCGCAAAAAATAATGAACATTTTTTGTTAAAATACTGAATCAACATGCTAATACTCAAGTCCAATTTCAGAAGCTTATTTGTCAAACTATAAGAATTACAGTTTAACCCTTTAAAACCTGGAGCAACATCATTTTTCTTGTGCTGCTTTCAAACGCCTTTCACAGCTATTTAAACCTTTGATCACTGAGTAAATTGGTGCGATTTCTTTTAAAACATGGACTAAGGCAATGAGCACTTTAGCAATAAATGTTCAAACAAATTGTGAGACATTAGTAGATTTTGAAAATTATTTTTAAAAGCATAGG
>NW_024696090.1:0-565 GCF_008729295.1 Plectropomus leopardus | reverse complement strand
AATAGGTTATGAAAAAACAGTAGGAGGGAGGGGGACGCTTGCTTTCTTCCTGAGGGACGGGATCTCTAGAGGCCTGGTGTCCTTCACGGCAAAACGGGGCGAGACGGAGGGAGCGAGAAAGCAAGATGGATTGAAGGAGAGATTGAAGGAGAGAGAGCGAGAGAGAGGGAGGAAATACAGACTGATAGTAAGTGAAGTGGTCAGTGTGTTGACTGGAGAACCAGAGATGTTATATCCAGCTCATTTTTTGTTTGTGTGGTTTTTAATTTAATGCAACCATCCTGAGCTGTGACCTCCATGACACTGCAACTGTTGCATTAAAACAAGATGAAGTTTGATGAATTGCCTGGTCAGGACGGCAGGAAGACGACAAGCCAGGAGGAGGGGAAAGTGAAGGGAAAGGCAGAGAGGTGGAGGGTGTTTTTTTTTGTGAAAGGGAGATGGAGTGCAAGGCAAAGAACATTAAGGCCTTCTTGAGTTTGTGCGCGCTGATTTTCATCTGAAACCAATTAGTTCCAAACCACGAAGACAACACCAAGCCTAGTTTTTAAAAACATCCTCCCCC
>NW_024696089.1:0-562 GCF_008729295.1 Plectropomus leopardus | reverse complement strand
ACACAAAAAAATGCTGTCACCATCATTTTTATTATTAAACATTACACTCACTTGTATCACTCTGTGCACGAAATGCACTTTGCAGAATCAAGCTATAAAAAATATTATACGTTTTTTTTTTACTTTCGTGGTAATTTAAAAAAATCAATAATAAATATCAATAATGTATTATTATTATTATTTATATAAATTTCTGAATTTTAACCCTTTAAATGCTATGTATTGGTCATAATGCCACTATGATCTTAGGTGTTTATGGTATGCTTACTGACCTGCTAAGTTGTGTGCTCCATATAACTGATAACCTGTTGAGGTAACTTACCCGAGAGAGATCATGCACGAAAAAATGAGAAAAGAAGGAATGTTAGTATGAGGCTACAGGTGACTTTAACCCTTTAAAACCTGGAGCCACATCACTTTTCTTGTGCTGCTTTCAGATGCCTCTCACAAGTATTCAGACCATTTGGAGCCTGAGCAAATGGGTGTGATTTCTTTCAATAAACATGTGGAAAAAATGCAGTAAACAACTTGACAATTAATGTTCACCACATTGCAAGAAATC
>NW_024696088.1:0-474 GCF_008729295.1 Plectropomus leopardus | reverse complement strand
AAGCCGCATTTACACCACATGTTCAAGGTGGGAATGTAACGTTATTATGCCGCCTCGCCGTTCTGTATATAACGTCCCATTGCGGGGAAAAAAAGGGGGGCAGGGTGGTCTCGTCTTTGAGCCGGGGCAGGATGCAGTAATCACGCCATAATGAGCTCTGTGCAGAACGTAAAGCTGGAAAGACAGGACCCTGAGTAGCACGGGTGTGATGTTTTGATGACATTGTCATGTGTGCGACCCACTGTGGTAGATTTGAAAAGGTGTTGTTAGCAGTTAGCGGCTATTTCAAAGAAGAGGAACAGTGGTCATAAAAATGTTCACAAACTGGAAAAGATCAGCCGCCATATTACGGAGAAGATAAATGATTGTTGTTGCCGTGTTATGCCATCTTAATTTTTTAGAGAGCGCCCCCAATGCTTATATGTCACACTAGAGGCCGGTGCTGTTGTGTTACATGTCCCACCCGTCAAGCCT
>NW_024696087.1:0-437 GCF_008729295.1 Plectropomus leopardus | reverse complement strand
TTAGGCCCGGTGGGAAAAGAAAAGTTTCACAAAGTTACTTTTTTCTGACTTTGAAGATAGTTGAAAAAAAAAAAAGTTTTGAAAAATAATTATTTAATCTTTTTTTTTTTTGGGGGGGGGGGGGGGGATCTTTTTTGAGGTGTTTGTTGTTGTAGTACTCATTTTAACCACAAGAGGATTAGGTGCACCACAATTTTCTGAATACAACCAAGTTCATTCCTGTTTTCACCTGGAAGAAAACAGGAATGCTATTCTATTTAGATCATGGTGGAATAGAAAAAAATCACCTGGTCCCCCCCAAAAAATCACCTACCACCACACCCAACAAAACTTTTCCCAGCTGTTTAACAGAAGAAAAATAAACTATGGAACTTAAAAAGAATATCCCAACAAACCCTTTTTTAAAAAACTGTTTTCAAGTCATAAACGCAGGAGAA
>NW_024696086.1:0-857 GCF_008729295.1 Plectropomus leopardus | reverse complement strand
AACAATTCTCATATATACATAGATATAAATTAATTGAATTATTAATGCTCTTCAGGTGGTTTGAAATAACTCTTTAGCTTTATTTCCTGTCGCCAGCCTGTGATAACAGACAGGAGGTGTCAGAGTTCATGACAGCGAGAGGACAGCTGAGTGTGTCAGAGATTTTCTTCTTCACTGCACATCAGGCCTGGAGTGTGTCAGAGGATCAGGTCCTCACCTCAAAGTCTGAAACACTCGGTGACCCCCGAAAAACACAAACACACACACACGAACACACACAGATAAAGAACCTGCACAATTGGAATAAGTTCTCTAAGACATTTTTAAATAATATTAATATAAATTTAAATATTGTGGGGGAAAAATAAATATATCCTGTTGCAGAGACAGCAGTCTTCACTTTAACCAAACTATCAGGGTGTTAAACCATATTATTAACCTCACATCTATCAGAGTTTTACTCTTTGGATAACCTCATCGGCGTTAGTTTTCAAAAATCCTTAATCAACTTTTAATCAACAGAATAAAAGTTATTTTAAAAATACATGTGAAACAGCTTCTCTGATCACTGTAGCTTTAGGTTTATTTGAAAACAACAAGAAACTGATGGGCTGCAAATATATTAAAAATATGTCTGTATTGAGTAGTTTTTAAGAAAAAGTTAGGGCCTACATAACCTAATTTTAAATAAAAAAACAAAACTTTTTTAACATACCTCAATTTGTCAGTTTATTGTACAGAGATACCATGCCCATAATCAATCGATTAACTTCAAGTTGATGAGTAAACAATAATTTACTATAGGAAATAATGACCATGTTGATCATACTGAACAAAAAAAATAGTCCATAATAATA
>NW_024696085.1:0-456 GCF_008729295.1 Plectropomus leopardus | reverse complement strand
TTTTTTTTTTTTTGGCCAGAAACCTGAGAAAACAAATTTTGTCCCGCACCCTGGGACCAGACTCATTAAAAGTTTTAATTCTGAGATCCATGGTAAGGGTCATAAACTTCTACTAGTGAGGACTCAAGCTGAGTATATTTAATCTCGCCCTGTGACCCCGGCTCATTAAAAACATGCAGCTCTTCTTGTTGGACGATAATCTGCACTAGAGCGCTATTATGGAAACAGTTTATAAACATGGACACGTGGGGCCAAAAAAGAGGAACGTGGAAGGGAGGATACATCCCGTTAACTGAAGGTTAAGAATGAACATCTGTAGGACACAGAAAGGTAAACTCTGTCTCAGTGTGGGCAATATATCAAACATATATATATTTATATATATTTAGCAAAATGTGTGGGAGCAGCCACATATGAGGGATTTCTGGGAGCTGATAATCCATGATTTCATAGAGG
>NW_024696084.1:0-763 GCF_008729295.1 Plectropomus leopardus | reverse complement strand
AGTGGAACTCAAATTTTTGGGGCTGCATCCTTTTTTTTTTTTTTTTTTTCTTTTTTTTTTACAAAGGTGCAACATTTTCAGTCTTTCAGATGAGATAACAATTTCTTCTTTTGTAACCCAATGGATGATGCTACTTATTTTTACAAAAATTGTCATGTAATTTGCATTCAGAAACTAAGTACATTGTGAAGTTTGCATTCCAGCAAATGTTGAAGCATTCTGCAGTGTTTCTTCTATGTTTGTTTGCACAGAGCAGCACCTGCAATAGTGATTTATTTGTGTAGAGTCAACATTTCAAAATGATTTCCCGGACTGCTGCGATCAGAAGTCAGCGTTGTGAAATAACAAACACAGTCAGGATGAAGGTCGGACTGCTGTAAGGGCGGGAAATTCTGTAAAAGACAAAAGACAAAAACAAAACAAAGAATAAACCCAAAAAACATTTGACTATAAAGCAGAAACAGACAAGGAGTCATGTTGTAGTGTATTA
This sequence comes from Plectropomus leopardus, assembly GCF_008729295.1. Classification (NCBI taxonomy): domain Eukaryota; kingdom Metazoa; phylum Chordata; class Actinopteri; order Perciformes; family Serranidae; genus Plectropomus; species Plectropomus leopardus. Next base: position 273 of record NW_024696084.1, on the reverse strand, counting down.
CAGTCACTTAGCCTATGTTGTTACTGATGACTATGAGGTCATGGTGCTGTCTGTCTCTGAGCTCCACGTCAGTCTGTGATCGCCATCTGCTGGACCCTCACGTGCTCTGCATCACATCCTCCAGTCATCATCACACAGCGTGTCAGAGCAGCGTGCTGTGACCAACAGCTCTCAGGCCTTTTATAGTTCTATCAGAGGGGAAATAGGGACATGCAGTATCTCAAAACTGCTTACAAAACTGCTCAAATTGTTGTAAAAGTTTGTAAAAAATGG
>NW_024696083.1:0-3280 GCF_008729295.1 Plectropomus leopardus | reverse complement strand
TTGGGTCATTTCTTCTTAAGTTGCTCATTGCCTTCTTCTCATATTTTTTAAAGAAATCAAGTCAATTTATACAGGTTTCAAAAGGCTTAAGGTTCACGATAGAATAATTTTCCACATTTTTCATGTATCCTGTCAGTACCAGTATTTATTCACAGGGGTAACATGTCAGTGTTTATGTTTCAGTGTGCGTGAACTACTTGCTGATGCTGCCGCTGGCGTGCATGTATCACTTCAAAGAGCCAGAGGCCAGCACCAGCTCCAACCCTGTCTCCGTTATATTCCCTCGCCAGCTCTGTTGCCATGGTGAGTGCATGCCGTTTTGTGTGGTTGCCATGGGGACCTGGGTATTACAGCCTTCCTCCTGCTCCCATCATGTTTCTGCATGATCATTTGTATGCCTCCTGTACACTAATGCTTGGAAAAAAAAAAACATTAGCAGTACTGGGGAGTGCCCTCAGGGATTGCCTTCTGTAGAGACACGTCTAGGTATTCCTGACGCCGTTTCGGAGGATGGCAGAAATACCAAAACAGCTGAGCGGCTTTCTCACTGTGACACTGCATGTTTGACAGTGCAAATGTCACATGTATGAGAATAATTCAGAACAATGCCGTCTCTTTTTCCTTCCTCATTTGTGAGCCCATAGCTATGAAATGCGAGAATGCCAAATGCCTCCCACTGATATGGTAATAATATTCAAGCTGGTGTGCTTTGAGATAATGACATCATTTGTTTGCTTGATTCCTTCTAACAATCACAGTCTGTTTCACGCTCACAGGTTATTGCATTATAGTGTATGTGCTGTGCATGCTCGTGTCTCTGCCCACGTCTCCTCTTGCATGTGCGTGAGTGCTCTGTGCAGCACATGTGTGAATGTCTGCATCCTGTTCTCAGGGCAGAGAGCGGCAAAGGCCACTGATGTTTTCCCCTAGTCATTTTGCGAGGAACTTCATAGTTAATGGGCCACAACAATGTACCTGCCCTTAAGCCATTCAGGCATTTGGCATTTCACTTCCATTGTGCGATGCCACTTGTGGTCTGTTTAGTCTGTGCTTGCTTCGGTAACGTCAAAAGAAGAGCAATCACCTTTAATCATCAGGGCTTGGCTGGGTTCACTTTTGGATTTGTGGGTTTGTTCAACCTGTTTTTCATCTTCCAGCCACGATGACAGCTTGTGCATGGGCAACTTGTTTTTCTTTTTTTTTTCTCCCCTCTTTCCTTTTGTTTGTTGACATCTCTCTCACTAGATCTGTGCCTAGACCTGCCTGAGCCCAATTATAAGAAACCCACAATCCCACAAGATGCTCATTTGGAAAACAGTCATTTGCAACCCCGGCATCTCCAGAAATGCACTCTGTGCTCCAACTCTCTAATCAGCATTACTGTGAGGTAAGCAGCCATCACTCTTGACCATCACCTGTCACTGACCCCGAGCATATGCCCGTCCTTGTGTTGACAAATTATGAAAGCTCTTTGAGTGGCTGTCCTTCCACCATCGCTACATAAACAGCATTTGTTATGACAAAGATGTGCTCAGGATTTATTTGAGGTGAAGCCCAAAGTAAAAACAGGTGCCATCATTAAAAGGTTCAGTGTGTAGGAGTTAGGCAGTTATATTGGCAGAAATGGAATATAGCCTGTATAAAATTATTATGTTTTCTTCGGTGTATAATCACTTGAAAATAAGAATTCGGATGAGCCATTTATATCTACATAGGGAGCAGGTCCTCGTCCACAGAGTCAACCATGATGCATTGCCATGCTTTTACGGTAAACCCAGAATTGAAAAAAACACTGATTATTTAATGTGAAACTGCTTTTTTCAGTGTATTTACTGATTTAAATTACCAGGACTGTTTGTTTTGGAGAAAGAGAAACCTGTGAGGATAATTTGGCTCCTGGTAAAAACCTCCTGAACATGTGGATCAGAAAATTGCTGAGCACACATTAGCAGTTGCAAGGCTATCAGCTCGCCTCTGACAAGCCAAAACGGCATTGGAGAAACACTGATTTCTAATGTGAGACTGCTTTATTCAGTGTTTTGATTGGTTTTATTCACCTGGTCCATTTGCTTTGGAGAGGAAGAGACCTCTACGGATGATGATTGGTTTTGGAGGTGATTTCATTGGAAAAAACTTGTTCCCAGTCCAGCAAAATGTCATCTGAAAAATGATGCACTAATCTTGCCTTTATGCTCCCTGACCGTCCCTCCTTCCACTCCATTTCCTGCTCTTACACTCTGACACAGACTCTCACAGTAAAACCAAACTGTGCAGATGGTTGACAAAAGTAGAAACGGCCTTCTTTGCTCTCTGCCTCCTCCATAAACTATACATTGCTCTTTCTGTAGCCCTGTATAGCTCTCAGTACTCTCCCAAGAATCTGGGTGTCCTCTGACCTTTAATAAAGCTCACTTCCTCTGTAATTGTACACACACGGTATGACATGAACGCATGCTTCGTGCAACGGGTGTGTTTATTTTTATGCATGCTTATGTGTGTGCGTCTATAAATGTGCTGAACACACAGGGCTCATTCAGACTCCTAGTTAAGGTGAAGGTGTTAAGCCGATGAAAGCGTTCTCTTCCGTTGCTCCTCTGAGTGAACTTTACACACATAAACACACATACGCGCACACGCTCCAGCAGATTCATTACATCCGGTCTAAAACCGACTTCACTAAACGCTTCCGACATTGTCCTGACTATGGAAGTGTCCAGCTGTTAGTGCATTCATCATGGAGGTTTGGAGCTGATTCTGGTTGTCTGTCTGCACCACTGACACACAGCAGGAAGACGTTTTCTTGACTCAACAGCCGGGAGAGAGACCTTTTTTAGCAGAGCCATCTTCTTTCTTCACCCTCCTTTGCTCTCTGCCTACTCATGACCTTACCCTACCTGTTTTTGTGCTCCATCAGTCTTTCTAAGTAGTGCTAAGTGGGCATTCTGTTTCTAAAATGCATGGACTCACCATCCTCTGAGCCTCTGAGCACATCAGCAATCGCGGCAGATTTACACATGGGATTGGTTTGGTGAAATGGATCTTACGAATAATAGGGTTACAATGCCTATTATTCTTTTTAGAGATAGTCAGTGCTTTTGAAATGATTATTGTATGACGTGAATTAAAGTGTGAAATGCTATAAGGTAAAAAACAGACTAGGTTCTTAAAAAATCATTTCAGCCAGCAAATTCACAAGGAATAATTTTGTATTTATAATTAATAACAACAACAACAACAACAACAACAACAACAACAACAACAACAACAACAACAACAACAA
>NW_024696082.1:0-350 GCF_008729295.1 Plectropomus leopardus | reverse complement strand
TGTCACCATGGCCTTAATGTATAAAATTGTGACCTTATTTTACCTTTTGCTCATCCTATTTCCAACTTTTTGTGAGTACACGAAGGCAGCATGACAGGTCCATCATTGCCAGTAGATGGCCCTACTCACATAAATAGTCTAAAAGTGTTTAAAAGAAAATTGGCCATTTCTTTTTATTTTACTGTAAATATCCATGTGATTTTGTGATGTCCTGACCCAAGGCACTCTGAACCACAGCGTGTATCTTTCATTTATATAAATTACAATGAAATGATCTACGGAGCTCCTAGTTGACTAAGGCTAAAAAAAACACAGAGACAAAAGTCTGTTTGTCAGAAAATATGCCACAA
>NW_024696081.1:0-702 GCF_008729295.1 Plectropomus leopardus | reverse complement strand
TGGTGTCTCCCATGGCATTGTTTGACCGACATTTAAGGACTGGAGACATACTTCATCAACTTCTGTGACGCCATATCTGCCGGCAGCACGTCTTGGCCCTGTATAGCCTTGTTTGGATCTTTTAAAGCGTGGTTGTATGGAGAAACTATCTATAGTCACTGTATTATGTACAGTAATTGGCGTTGGTGTATCCCCAGTTTGGAGAACAGGCTTGTGTCTGACACAAAGGCTAAGTAATGCACTGCAGTGGATGGAGGCAGCAGCAAAACGCATTAGCCACCAAAAAAACTGTGGCCTAAAAAATATCGGTTCAAATTTGGTCATATTTAGATTATTGTCACTGCTTTACTTTAATGTCAGACAGCAATTTCCAGCAAGGAACTGAAACTCTTACATTGCTCTCTACAAAGCCAGACTCCACTGAGAAAAACAGTGATTTTTACATCGCTGAACACTGGAGCTGCCGGTACGGCTGCCCCAATCTGTTTGTGATATTCTGCAACTGGTGAATCCAAAACCCAGCAGCTCCTGTGTTCAGTGAGCTAAAATAACTGTTTTTGACAATGGAGTCTGGTGACTTTGATGAAAGCTTTGATAAGGAACTGAAACTGTTATGTCTTGTTATGTAAGTACTTTCTTTTAAATCTCTGTTAGCGCTAACAATGACAAACTTGACATGCATTTCCCGTTGATGCTTCACAA
>NW_024696080.1:0-812 GCF_008729295.1 Plectropomus leopardus | reverse complement strand
ATAAAGACATTTCTGCCATAAATTGGTGCATAAAACTTCCTCTGCAGGAAATTGATGCTTACAATTTTCTGAGAGGACCCTCAAACCCCAGACTGTGTCCCCACATACAACGGTAGGAGACTTTCACAGTATGATAACCATCTCAGAAAATATTACAGTGTCACTGTCATAGAATTAAGAATTACTGGTATTATCAGTTACACTGACATATGAAGTAATAAAAACAATGGGTGCTTTTTGTGCTTTTTTTTTTTAGTTGAATGTGTTACAGGCCTTCTGTAACTAAAAAGTGAATGAAAGTATGTGTAAAAACTCTTCTTACCTAACTATTTTACTTACTTCATAAAAGGTAATGTAACTATTACAGTTGATTACTTTTTGATTATTTTTCCAAAAACTATTTTAAACACGGCAATAAATCTTAAAAGACCCCAACACATAAGTGCATAAATGTTGCACTAAAAATTGTCTCAACACCTTTGCTGATCGGCTTTGAACAAAAAATACACCAGGAGTAGTTATACCTGCACAACAGAAAGATGTAAAGCAGCAGAATAAATGTTTAATTCAACATAGAAACTTTTTACTGATTTTTTAAATGAGTATTCACCAACATTGTGATTAATAACTATAATTTAATTACATTTTTTTCTGTCAGTATCTGTAACCAGTAACAATTATGTTTATTTTATAATTTAATAACTGTAACTAGTTGGTCGCTGAAACGAACAATAGCTTATTGTGTTGATATTTTTCTTGTGGCCCACCCAAGTTTATATTCAAGTGACTATATGTAAATATAAACACATATA
>NW_024696079.1:0-297 GCF_008729295.1 Plectropomus leopardus | reverse complement strand
TTTGTCAGTTATTTTCTCAATTAATAGATTGACTGTTTTATCTATAAAAAAAAAATCATAAATGATGAAAGAAAAATTATATCAGTATTTCCCAAGTCCCAAAAATGGCATCCTCAAATGTCAACCTTTTGTCCACAACCCAAAAATATTAATTTTGCTGACAGAGTAAAAACACCAAATTATATTCACATTTAAGATGCTGAAATCAAAAATCAAAAATAAAAAAATGCTATTTTATTCTAAAAAATACTGAAACTTATTAATCGATTATCAAACTAATTTTGCAATTTATTTAAT
>NW_024696078.1:0-888 GCF_008729295.1 Plectropomus leopardus | reverse complement strand
GGAGGATGTGTGTGTGTGTGTGTGTGTTTGGGGGGGTTGATGGCCGCGCTGGACAGAAAAACATGAATCAAACAGCACATCAAACCTCCCGCTCTGCCCTGCCCATCCTCTGCCTCTCTGCCCAGCTCAGCTTAGTTCAGTTTAGTTAAGCTCAGCATGGCACAGCTCAGCGTTTTCCCGCTGCTGAGTTCACTTCACAGGATTTTTTTTATTTGAAACAAAATCAAAAAAAAAAAAAGAAACTCAAAAGGATGTCCTTGAGCTGCTCATACTTTTTTTTGTCGATGATATTCCTCCTTATCAGCAGAGTAGAAAAACACACTCTCTTCTCCCTGCTTTCTCCCACGATCCGAAACCTGCGCTGTAAAATCTGACAAGCTGATCTTGTTTCAAATAATCTTGGAAATTGAAAAAGGAGAAAAAATATAACTGTAAATCTTAATTCATGTTTACTTTATATCAAAGTGTTAAGTGTACTTCGCTGTAACTAAACTTTAAGTAAACTAAATAATGAAATATAAAATAAAGTGCGAATTGTAGTTATATTTACTAACATTTAGAAAGAATAAGATAATTCCACTTCACATCATTTTTAAGTTGCATTAAGTTCACAAAATTAAGTAAATACAACTAAATTTGATGTAAACTTAACTTGAGATTTATAGTCATATTTACTTTCTTTTCAAGGCAATTGGCTTCCAAGATTATTATAGTAATAGTTAATAATAAATAATATTTAGTAAAGTAAAATCAGCTTGTCAGATTTGCAGAATATAGCACAGTATACTTTGTTTACTGAAGCTGCTAAAACCAAAACTTAGTTTTAAAACTAAAAAAATATACTCAAAAACTTCTGACCCAAATTGCCACCATTTCAAGGTTATTTCT
>NW_024696077.1:0-566 GCF_008729295.1 Plectropomus leopardus | reverse complement strand
TTAAAACAAAGTTACACTGTGTTTTAATAATAACATTTAAAAAATAAAGCAAAAGTGCTGGGAAGCAAGTGGTTACATGTAGGCTAACTATTTAGACGTAATTAAATTACACAATAAATGTAACAGTTTTCAGTTACAGTTACTGAGAAATAATGATAGAATAATAAGAAATTACAGTCACGATTCAGAATGTTACATTTGAATGTTATTTTTGGTTTAAAAAAATATGTCAAATATACCATTTATTCTGTTGCTTTTTTTTACTGTGCAGTTTGAAATATGTTAGAAAAGCAATTCAACAGTATGTAATAAATTTATTTAGCCTACTTTGATGAAGTAATTACAATAGTTACATTACTTATTACATTTTAAAAAGGTAACAAGTAATCTGGAAAACTGTTTAAGGGGTTTAAGGAGGTTTTCAAGGGAAAATTGAAAACACTAAAATGGAAAGATTAAATGTTCTTCTATCTCTTCTTCTATCATGGTAAAGTCTAATTGTCTTTGAGTTTGAAATAAGATTTAAAGATGTCACTTTGGACTAAAGGTATTTTTCCATATGCTCT
>NW_024696076.1:0-600 GCF_008729295.1 Plectropomus leopardus | reverse complement strand
AAAAAAAAAAATTCAATTGTGCACTTTTGGGATATTTCCATGTCCATCCAAAGAAATCAATTTTCGGAAATCTGAAATATATTTTTCTGTCTTCATTGATGCCATAAACTACTCTAATTTGTCGTTGAATGTTAAAAAAAAATGTGCTAAAAGGTGATTTTTTTCTGCTTCTCTGCGTCCGTCGTGCCTCATAGTGTCAGACTCACCTGTTGTCGTTAAGCCCCGCCCGCCTGAGAGCAGGCCAGGTGCCGTTTCGTCCAGCAGGTGGAGGTCTGCGTAGTGCCTCATAGAGAAACGCTTCGACACCCTCAGTGCTCTGATGTTTAACGTGTGTGTGCGTGTGTGTGTGTTTCCTGTGTGTGAGCTAACGTGCCTCCTGATGTCATCTAGATTTTTCTGTTTGCTGTAACTTTGTTTTATTACCTGAAGTTTTATTGAATAGATGATATGTATATTTTTGCAGACAGAAGCTGTTTCTTTTTTTGTTTTGTTTTTTAGTTTCAACTGTAAAGTTTTAATTGTAAATTGCACTAATTGTTCTACAGATGCTCTTAGATGTGACGTTCAGGTTATCATGAATGTTGTAACAACTAAAGCTAA
>NW_024696075.1:0-493 GCF_008729295.1 Plectropomus leopardus | reverse complement strand
TTTTTTAAATGACTATTCCTGTCTAGGTGAATGCTTGCCTACCCGTATACTCTTGCCCTGAATCCACTGCTCTCTCGACCATTACATTTACTTTTCTTTGTCGTCAACATGCCACTGCAGAAAGCTGATATAATTTACACATGTATGAATAAGTCTCGACAGGCTAATGCCTGAGAACTCGTCCCCCATATTGGATAATTGCTGTTGGAGGCACTTGTTCACAAGTGCTTATGATTGTCGTTGTTGTACAAGTTTATTCATTCATTAGGATAAACCCCCAGTGAACCACCTCGTTTCTGAGGGGGTCCTATAAACATACAAACATACAGAAATGAACAACAAGAAACAAAACAAAGACGTAGAGGAAAAAAGAAAAAGAAGAGAAAGTGAAAAAAAAACCATCAACAATTAAAGTGAAACATTATAAAAATTAGCTCAAAATCATTACAGAAAAATAGATAAATAAATTAATGTACACAACCTCTTAATGGCC
>NW_024696074.1:0-226 GCF_008729295.1 Plectropomus leopardus | reverse complement strand
CCTCTCTCCCACTGTCACCCCCCATCTCTCCCCACTCTGTCACCCCCTCACCTCTACACACACTCACATACACACACACACACCCTCTAACCCTCACCTAACCCATACTAATGATGCCCCGGCACTACAGCCCACTCAGCTTATAACAAGGTCAGCTTGCCCTGCACAAACACACACACACACACACACACACACACACACAAGCAAGCTAGCAGACACACACACT
>NW_024696073.1:0-980 GCF_008729295.1 Plectropomus leopardus | reverse complement strand
CCCCCCCCCCAAAAAAAATCTAAGCCCATCTATACTATTAGTACTATGTAGTTTTTATTGTACTGTGACTTTTATCTAGGGTTAATAACCAAATTGTGGAGCTCTGAAACACGTAAATGTTATCAGACAAGTAAAAAAATATAGCTAAATAGGTCTACATCAATAAATAATATTGAATGAAATAAGATAAATTATGCCATATTGATGAGACACTGAGGGAATGAAATAACACTAGTGGCCCCTAGAGCCTGCAGTGTTTATTACACCCACAAAGTATAAAGATAAAAGAAAAAAGATTTTGCCATCCCCAAAGCTTTAGCAGTTCATTGTATCATTGAAATAACGAAATAACTTATTTAGGGCCTTAAATGTTACGTTAGAACGAAGTACTACTGACTTCGTTTGATTTTAATCAGAGAATATGTGTAGACAATGCAACATGAAAGAAAGCTGGTGAATAGTATGTTGCCACTAGGCGGCTACAAGCAGCCATTGGTGTTGCAGAGACAGTCTACAATAAACTCAATAAACTTGGCAGAGTTGTTTCATAAAATAATATTATTTATCTATTTATTTATTTCTGGCTGGCTTTGGACGATTGCATAGCTATTACTGAGGTAAAGACTTGTACTTCGTTCTCTCTACCTTTTTCCATTTTAAAATGTTGGTAATTACTTGCCACTTTATATATAGGCTGAATGTAGCCTATTGAGCACTGAATAAAAAAAAAAACAACTTTCAATTTAAATTTTCAATTTCAAAACTCTCAATGAAAAGTAAAAAACAAAGTACAAACAAACAAACAAAATCCATAACAAACAAAAACAACAACTTGGCTGTGTTGTTGCAGAATATCCTGTAGCAAATATTTATTTAACTTATTTATTTATCGTTTTCTATCATAAAAAAATTACACCAATGGTAGGTGATAAAGTATAGTTTCTCATAAAGAAAATATATCACTATATAACAAAAACTCT
>NW_024696072.1:0-1957 GCF_008729295.1 Plectropomus leopardus | reverse complement strand
GAGTCTCTTGTCCTTGAGTCTCTTATTATAATAATAGGTTTTGTTTGTTTGCTTTTTTTAATTTTTTACTTTTTTTGGTAGATTTTTTCTCTAATGTTCAGGCATTTTTTGTGTATTTTTCACTAATTATTTGCTAATTTTTGGGCCATTTCTTCTTAAATTGGTCTCAAAGGGTTAACATGAGAGGAGCAGATGATTATGAATCAATGAACGAAAACTTCTGGATGTGTTTGTTCTCACCGGTCGACCGGAAAGTCCACGAGCGCCGACGTCTCCCTGTAACACAAACGCTAACGTAAGTTTCCGCTCGTGTCGAAGCATCAGCATCCAAACATACACACTATCATGCAAATGTGCTCAGTGACGGAGAGGAGTTCCCAAAAACTTTCAAAAACATCCCATAATCAGTGATCGTCTGTGGAGCTGCAGCGAGTACTCGATACTTCAGTACAAGTACAGTTACAGTTCTTACAGGTATTCCAGGGTACTGTATGAAGTAGAATGCCGGATCTCCTGGAAATCCCTTCAGTCCTGGAAAACCCTGCAGAATTAAACAATGTTACCATGGTGATGACGGTATTGTGTGGATGCAGTTCACCCTTTAACACCTCCAGCATTCACACGCTTTTTCTGTAAGAAATTCATTTTTTTGCACTCAAATAAATAAAACGTCAATAAAAAGAGAAAGAAATAAAAAAAGAAAGAGAAAACGTAAGAAAATCATACTGATAATCATAAACCTGAATAGTCTAACATTTAGTGCGTGTTACTGATCGATCATGTTATTGATCATGTTATTGATCGATCAGCGACTCTCACCGGTTCTCCATCAGGTCCTTGTCCTCCTGAAAGTCCAGGCTCTCCCCTCTCTCCTCTGGTTCCGTTACATCCGTCCAGTCCAGGAAAACCAGGACCTCCGGCAGGACCCGGGTGACCCTGAACACACAAAGACACGCTCACAGTCTGACCTTTGACCTCACTGTGTATGGGCCAATCAGATGAGAGGCTGAGAGGGCGGGGCTCCTTACCGGGACTCCCTCTAAACCTGGAAAACCGGGAACGCCGACACTTCCCTGAAATAGCAAACAGAGTTAAAGTGAGTCACGGTGTGACAGTTTGGGGTTAAAAACCACATCAGGACGGGAAAACCTTCAGAAGTTGAATCGCTTTAACCGCCTGACTGGAATTACTTTCTGATTTTATTCCAGTAAAAGTGAAATGAACTAACGTGACATAATAGCATTTTTAAAATAGATTGTTTTGTGATGACTCATCTTGTCTCCGGGTCAGAAAAACAAAAAGAATTGCGCTGATTCACCAAATCTCCTTTCAGTCCCACAGCTCCTGTCGGCCCCTCGTCTCCTCGCTGGCCCTTCTGTCCTGGTGGACCCTGAGGACCCGGGAATCCTGGAGGCCCCTGAGGGCCCTGTTGCCCCAGAGGACCCGGAGCGCCCTGCAAAAAACGAGTTAACTATCAGAACCTCATAGAATCCAATAAAACCAGGACTGTCCCCAAAAGCTGTTTTTGGGCATGGATTATGAAATTATTGGATTGTGAAATGATTGGATTATTAATTTCAGGGAATTGCCCTGAAATTAATAATTTTTTTTTTTTTACTTTTTGACCTGCCTGGAAACACTTAGCTCTACTTCTAAATATAATATTTGTTTATTTTGTTAAAATAATATTTTTTCTGAATCGACCGACTGGGTCTTTTCATTTTTCAGGGAATTTTTCAGATCAAAGAAAAATATTGATTACATGTCATCATATATATTTTCTGATATGTCAAATCTTCAGTTTACAGATGATCTTTTTGTGGATAAACATGAATCCTGAGGATGAAAACAGCTGATCTGACCTGAGTCCTGTTGTCATCTGACCACCAGAGGGCAGTGTGACACAACAACAACAACAACAACAACAACAACAACAACAACAACAACAACAACAACA
>NW_024696071.1:0-586 GCF_008729295.1 Plectropomus leopardus | reverse complement strand
TAACTTGTAACTAATTTCTTGCAAATTTTTGGTCCATTTTTCAAGTTGCCAATTGCCTTCTCCAATGCTTTTGAGAGATATCAAGCCAACAGGTTAAAAGATATAGTGGTTAACTCAATGTAAATATTTAAGAGATAAAACCAAAGAAAAATGGCAAAGTAACAAAGAAAGCCAAATGAAAATGTTAATGCTTATACAAGGTGGCACCAAACATGACACTGAAATAATAGTCACAGTTAAAATCTCACCTCGCTGCGTGAGAATGCCAGCCTCCACTCTCTGTCGGGCCGACCGCCCAGCGGGGAGCAGCAGGGCAGCAGATAGAAGCCTGATATAGCTTCCTCCTCTGTGATTTTACCGTCCCAAAAGTGGTTGGCGGTCAGCCAGCCTTGGGCCACAGCAGGCCAGCCCCGAAACGACACCACAGGCAGCAGGTCATACAGCACCCGGCTTGATCCTGCCTGCAGGGACGAGGGTGAACATAACTTTTTTTTTTTTTTCGTTTACAAGAAAACTCCACAGGGAGCCTTTAAAGCAGCGTGACATCCCTTATTGATTCAGACATTTTTCAGCAATCTGTACCTGG
>NW_024696070.1:0-826 GCF_008729295.1 Plectropomus leopardus | reverse complement strand
CCCCAATATGAATGAAAAAGTCATTTTACTCACTGATAAAACTCACCAGAAAAAAATAATACCAAATACCATTACCAGTTACTCTCAAGGCAGTGTTTATTATGTTACTATCACCTAGTTGGTCCATATCTGCAGTGCTGACACCAGACAATAAGACAAGCCCTCAGACTTAAGTAAATGGCACCACTCAGTGCATAACAACAGTATTACACCTGGACTCAGCCTTAGACACAGCCACATGTGGGCTTTTTATGACAGACTCCTATAATTTTTTGTTGATCTGTTTTTTCATTTTTAGTTTTTTTTAGTTTTAATTTTAGCCTAATTTTATTTTGCATGTATGAACACTAAGACTGTGTGTCACTTAATATTAGAGGCTGGCTCTGTGTTGTCAAAAGATATTATATATCATTGACACAGTTATTTTTTATGCCTGAAGGCTCTCAATTAACAAGAGGGGATAAATGAATAAGCTAATAAAAGATTAGATTTATGATAAAGTTTATTTATATCTAATATATTGTTATCTATTCCTTGTTTTTATTGTATTTATTTCATTTTTTGTATTTTTGTACAGACTTTCACTGTTTAAAAATAAAAAAATCTAAAACACTATGGACCTTTCTCTGTGTCCTTGATAATGTCATAATATTTCATACTATATAATATAAGACACTTTTCAAAACATATTTAATTTATTGTCACATGAAATCACAAATGTGAATTAAGCAAAATAGTCAGTTCCATCCATAAGCATATTTAAAAAAATGTAATTATAATAATAAAATTAAAATACAGAAAGAAAGAAAGTATAATAAACAGATAA
>NW_024696069.1:0-437 GCF_008729295.1 Plectropomus leopardus | reverse complement strand
CATGTTGCATCTACAGCCATTGCAAAAATATTTTACATGAAACAATAAAGCTTCATAATTATTGGAAATATTTTATATATAGTTATATGTTTAATAAAATACAACTGATCCTTTTTCCCTTCTTTTTATAAAATTTAATTTAGAAATGTAGATGCAGCTTTATCTTTGTATGTATTTACGTTCATTAACTGACAACAAAATACATTAAAACTCATTTTATTCAGGCATTTTCAGCAAAAATTTTTAAATGAAAAAAATTCTGCTGCCTGCAGCCTTATTTTATCCATAACATAGAAAATTAAAATTATCTTTTTAAGATGCTATCTGGATTCTTTATTATGTCAGAAACTCTATTACTGCACAATTAGATATCACGGTAATGAAAACTTTTTAAAAAACAGAGAAACAAAACACTGACAAAAACAGGTAAAAAAAAA
>NW_024696068.1:0-817 GCF_008729295.1 Plectropomus leopardus | reverse complement strand
TCCCTCAGTCTCTCTCTTTCTTGCACGCACACACACACACACACACACACAGACACACACACTCACACTCGTTTGATTCCACAGCCAAACAAAGTTAGGACTGATGGAGGAAGTAATGGTATTAAGTCTGACAGAAGAAGGGAGGATGAAGGAGAAAGAGAGAGATGGAGAAAGCAAGATTTCAGTTTAACAAGGCTGATTGGAGGTCAGGAATGTTCCAGAAGGAGAAGAACCATGAAGTGCGTCAACAACATCGTAGGTCAAGGTGTTATAACGATATCCCCACAAGCCCTGAGCTCTCAGACGGCCCTACTTTATAATCATGCAAAATTAAAAAGTGCGCACATTATGATAGTGAAAAAAAATGCAAGAATGAAATATTAATGTGATAAAAATATGTTGGTAAAAATGGTCATTGATGTGTATTTTCTCTTTGTTGCCAAAGTAAGGCCAGTCGTTCCAAACCTTTTTGGGTTTTGACCATAGACTGTATAAAGATGATTTCCACTATCTCCCACTGTACAAAAATTAAGCCAACATATCCTGGTTACACCCGCTGCCACTCTGTGCTAGTAACGTCATTTGGCCGCAGTAGCGGATGTACTGCCCATACAACCGCCTGACTCAATCATGAGTATATCACAACTATCAATCATGACTTCACACACACTTTTATAGCATCAAGTAACTAATTAAAACCAAACTTGAACGCTTGAACAAACATCAGCGTGATAGGAACTACCTACAATGACAGAGACACAACAAAACTGTGTTTTCCATACATTTATTTAGTTATCTATTTACGTATTTTTTCGAA
>NW_024696067.1:0-799 GCF_008729295.1 Plectropomus leopardus | reverse complement strand
TCCTCAGATCCTCAGTGGTGCAGCAGTACAGTGATGGTGTATGCCCAGTCCTCAAACACAGCTGGTGTCAATCCCTCCCTCTACTCTCCATCTTTCACGTATCAGATGTCATTTAACTACTCTGGGAGGGAGAACTCGACTGTCCTGGCAACCTTACCCACAACCCCCCTCTGCAGCCTCGAGGGCTCGTCCGCCGGCCAGCCGAACAAGACCTCCGCCTCCTATGAGCTGACCACAGGCGAGGTCGCCGTCCTGGGCTTGGTTTTCGGCGTCCTCTGGTTGGTCTCCATCCTGGGAAATGCCCTCGTCTGTCTGGTCATCCACCGGAGCCGCCGGACTCAGTCCACCACCAACTACTTTGTGGTTTCTATGGCCTGCGCAGACCTGCTCATGAGCCTCGGCTGGGCGCCTTTCATCCTGCTGCAGGTCGTGTCAGGACGATGGCCGCTGAGCGCCGCCGCCTGCAAGGTTGTGCGCTACCTGCAGCACCTCTGCCCGGGTGTGCAGGTCTACGTTTTGCTTTCCATCTCTGTAGACCGTTTCTACACAATCGTGTACCCGCTCAGCTTCAAGGTGTCCAGAGAGAAGGCGAAGAAGATGATCCTGGCCTCGTGGCTGTTTGACGCAGCCTTCGTGTCGCCTTGCTTCTTCTTCTACGGCTCTACGGACAACAATCATTGTGACTTTTTCCTTCCGGACAGCTGGGGCAGTATAGCCTACGCCGCCGTTCACCTCCTGTTTGGTTTTTTGGTCCCAGTCGCTCTGGTTGTATCATTCTACCAGCGGGTCGTCCGCTACA
>NW_024696066.1:0-581 GCF_008729295.1 Plectropomus leopardus | reverse complement strand
TGGGGGTTAACAGTATATTGGTACTCAATTGCTTAAAGGTATTGATTAAAACAACCCTGTAGCAAGTAATAAAAACATCTCCAGTCAAGTGATGCCTGCATTTTATCCTTCTTATTCCCAGATCTAAAAAAACACTGGTTTTGCTTGCAGCCTAAATGTGACCACAAATGCAGCTACAGCTCATTCAGTCTGTGGTATGGTGAGTGTATTTGACGGAGTTGGCATTTCAGTGTGCTAAGATGCAACCAAAATGTTTAAAAGTACAGCTATATTACACAGCTGCAACATCTGGTGGCATTTAACATTTCCATTTACATGATAGGTATTATGTTAAAAAAAAAAAAAGTATCAATTAAGTAGTATATTGGTAGTGATATCGCTTTAAGGGTACAGGTATCAATTTTAAACAATACTCAGCCTCGACTGTTAGGCTGAAACCTGAGATGTAAATACAATGAGGTGTAAAACATGTTGGAAAATACATTCTTCAGATGAGATTTCATTCTCCCAAAAATCTGAGAAAATTTTTGATTTTTGATTCAATTAATTATTAACCTAGTGAGAAAGCCATCTATGTTTTT
>NW_024696065.1:0-592 GCF_008729295.1 Plectropomus leopardus | reverse complement strand
ACTAGAGCTAAATGGTAAGGAATGGACTGAACAGTGTGTTTATGTGCTCTAACCTGTGCTGCATGTCTGGCTGACTTTCTTTAGGCTACAGTACACAAGCGTTTCTTACAAGGCCAAGCAGCCTATCAGTGATCATAAGTCTGTAGGACTGACCTTTTGAACCCTGGGAGTGCTGGCTTGATTTCAAAAACTCAGGATGGCGATGAGCAACTTAAAAAGAAATGGTCCAAAAAATGGCAAGAAATTATTATTATTTTTTTTAATTACACGAAAAATAAAATAAGCAAAACAACAACAACAAACAAATAAGGAAATTACCTCATTACTTCTGTTTTCACTTACATAATTTAACCATTTGAAATCTGAGCAAATGGGCTTGATTTCTTTCAAAACTGAGGAAAAAATGCAATGAGAAAGTTAAGAGGAAATTACCCCCCAAAAAGCAAGAACAAAAAAAAACAAAAAACAAACCAAAGAAAAAGGAAAAAGTACAAGACAACTGCATGAAAATTAGGAAAACAACAAAGAAACATGAACAAGAACACTTAACATGCCAAGACCCTTATCTTCTTTTATGTGATTTATAATAATA
>NW_024696064.1:0-811 GCF_008729295.1 Plectropomus leopardus | reverse complement strand
GTGTTTGATTCCTGTTTTATTTGTACTTTGTGCTTTTGTTACCTGCTTATTTTTTTGGACATCATAATCATCAACAGTATTAAAGCCCACTTTTTGTTTGTGCACCTGTCTGCTCTTTTTGTTCTCCATTTGGGTCCACATCTGAACTCACTCATGAAAATAGGTAGAGGTAAGAATTTTATGTGAATAGCATTCCTAATCTTGAAACCTCTTTTTGTTATACAATGCTTGAGTAGATTTTTTTAAAAATTAAATCATGCTATGCTAATCTGGGTAGCTTTGATTCCAATTCAAGGAGCCCCGACAATGCCAAATAAATGCAGTCTTTCATACTCTGATTTGAATATTACGTATGACGATTATTACGACTGGAGCCCCAGAAGCCCCGCCCCTGGAAATAGTATCATTTCTATCAGAGTAAGGTATGTTACAGTGCAAAGTTATAACATTATTAAAAATCAGTTTATCTAAGCAGGATGTTGTTACCTGCCACAGGTATCTTGGTGGGTGAGCTGTTCAAAACACTGCCAGTAGTCTCTGTGTACCAGACTGAGAACTGGCTCTGGAGGGAGAGCAAACACACACTCAGTCCGAACTGCAAAAACACTGTTCACCTATAGAGCCTCATATAATGTATCATTAAGATATTTAAAATACAGTGTTTAAACTCTTTGAAACCTGTGCAAATTGGTTTGATTTCTTTATAAACATTGCAAGAAGGCAAACAATAACTTAACGAGCCACGGCCAAAAAATGAGCAAAAAAACTAGTAAAGAAGTTACAAGAAAATTACCTTTATAATAATAATTAA
>NW_024696063.1:0-432 GCF_008729295.1 Plectropomus leopardus | reverse complement strand
ATGTATGTGTGTGTGTTGTTGAGTAAAATAATTTATAAAATGTATACCTTGTTCAAACATATGGAGAACCTCAACCACATGCTGATGACATGTTCAGGTAAAATGTGACAATCATGGCAGTTTTTTAAGTGGTTAAATCCATTCATCATTTCATTCATTAATAAACTAAAACATTATCTAACCTGAGGATATTCACTTCAAAAAAATTGTCAAACTTTTGTGCCTTACTTTCCCTGTTCTCTGCTGCCTGTTTCCTCGGTGCAATATTATCCACAATGTACAGGTGTGTGTGTGTGTGTGTGTGTGTGTGTGTAAAACAATGATAGTTATGCTATTCACAGCATCATTTTGAATATTTTAAGCGACAAACATAATGTAAATGTAGGAAATGTGACAGGGTGGCACACAATAGCATAAGTCCTGATTTTATGG
>NW_024696062.1:0-702 GCF_008729295.1 Plectropomus leopardus | reverse complement strand
GTGTATTTGTAGCCATTTTCCCAGGCCACTAAGGAATTCTATCCCGCGACCTTCTGCTTGGTCACAGGACGGTTCCTTCGAAGCTCTGTGTGCACTGATGGAGGGAGCGGTGAAGCAGAGCTAATCTGTTAGTAGAGAGTAAAGAGTAACACCTCCGCCTGCCCCCCTCAGATGGCTGTAATTCAGCCGAGCTCTTAACGAGATAACGCTCTTTAACACGTTCCGCCTCCTTTGCTCCTGTCTGGAACACAGACACTTGAGGAGAACAATATTTATATCATTTGTATTTGTCCGTTCAGCTCACATTTGATGTCTTTTTTATCATTTTGCTACCATCCATGTTTATTACAGGTTAACACATATTCTGTGCTTTTACCACTCTCTGTATACACTGATCTTTGACCTTTGATTTCCACGCTGCCTGTTGTTTTTCATTCACCTCACAGAAGGTATCGCTGACTTCAGTACTGGCTAAGTACAATCAATTTTGCAACTCCAATAAGTGGGATGTTCTCCAAGAGGAGTGATGAATGGCTCTAGAAAAAGTCAAATGAGGTGATCTCTCTCTCTAACACACAACATTAGTTTAAAATGAGGACAGTGGTGTTGGGTGATTAATCATTTATTACTTCGACTTTCTTCCATGGCTATAATAACTCCTGACTTCCCTATGCTTTCTGTGTGATGTGGGGGAATATAATA
>NW_024696061.1:0-1393 GCF_008729295.1 Plectropomus leopardus | reverse complement strand
AAGCAACATACGTGTCACAGCAGCTCCATCTAATCACATGTCAATAACAGTCATTGATGGTCGCTGTTATCTGGCAGCGGATGCCGTAAAGAGCTCCTGACCTCACGGCTGTCACTGTTTTGGAAAAACTTTTTAAAAAACTTTTTTAATGTTTTATTATTTTTTTTCTTGTTTGTAGCAACTTCTTTGAAAATTTCTGCTGATTTTAATTTTGTTGACTTTTTTTCTTTCCCCCCAAAAATTAATTTTTATTTTTAGGTTGTTTTTAAAACTGTAAGAAATGTTGGTGTTTTCTTACTTTTTTTTCTTTCAATGAAAACAAAATGCATTAATTACAGATACAGTAAAATATTTGTCCTGATTAATCATAACATTAATTGACGCTTTCTAAAGACGGCTTGATTTGTACAATTTGTAGGAAGTTTTAAATGTTTGTGAATGTGAAAAAAAAAAATAATAAAGTAAAAAATTTTATTTTTTATTTTTAGGTAGTTTTTAAAGAAAACTGTATGACATTTTGGTCTTTTCTCATTTATTTTTCTTTCAGTTAAAAATGCATTAATTACAGATACAGTACAATATTTGTCCCTATAGCAGATTAATAATCATAATATTAATTGAAACTTTTTGTTTGTAATATTCAAGTCAGTCAAAGCTGTTCTCCTCCAGTAAGAAACTCACTCTGATTCAGTTTGAGCAGACAGCAGCTGGAACTGGAAACTGAGTCTCATTTTTCTTTTGTTTTATATAAATGTTGAAGATTTAAGAGACTTAAAGTCCCACAAAATGATCCCACTAAAAGAGTTCAGATGTGTTCACTTTGTCTCTAAAGTGTGAGATTTTATTTATTTAGACTTCCCCGGATGTTTTTACGAATGTGTTGTTGACGAAAATGACAAACGATGTGAGGTTTCTACTAATTCCTTTTTTCCCATACCATCGTACAGGTTTTCAGTTTGCGATTTCATTACAATTTTTTTCAATCAAATTCAAAATATATATCAAAAGACATAAATGACCAATACAGTTGTATATAAAATGTGTTCTCGTTTCTAGAGTGTGAATGTGTATATATATATATATATAAGTGAGTACTTCTATTTACTTCTTTTTGAACATGTGATAGGTAAATTTCAGTGGTCTGAGTATTTGTTATTAGGATTAATGCACATAGACCTTTTTTTTATCTTTTATTATTGTTCATTGCAGTCGGTCTTAAGCGTTGTTTGCTTTTATTTGTGTGTTTTGTTTTGTTTTGTTCTTGTTTTTTTACATGTTTGAAATAAGACACACACACACACACACACACACACACACACACACACACACACACACACTGACTCGGAGCTTTTTCTCTGCAGTTAAGTTGTTTTGATGATTCTGGATGTTTCCA
>NW_024696060.1:0-440 GCF_008729295.1 Plectropomus leopardus | reverse complement strand
CGTGTCTCTTGGATCCCTACTGCTTACACCCACAAAACGCAGAAAATAAGAAGAAACTATGAAACTAAAGGCAGAGGGCAGAGTCTCTGCAGAAAAATACACCACCACATGTTTCTAGCGAGTCCAAAGTGACGACTCAGATGAATAACTTCTGTATGAGTCTGTACATTGTCTATTGAGGTTCTCTTCACTTCACGTTTGTTGCACGTCATCGCAGTGTAATATACTGATTGGTCGTTCAACAGAAAATTAATTGATTAATTATCAGTAAAGTTCCCCCACATTATGTTGACAGATCCTGAAAATAAATTAGCTGTTATTTTACATTTATGGACATTATCAACATTATTTTCTCAATTTCATTAAACACAATACAATTTCATGACTCTACTAAAATCTTTAAAGGTTTCATGAATTTCATTGTGAAATTCCATGACTTA
>NW_024696059.1:0-954 GCF_008729295.1 Plectropomus leopardus | reverse complement strand
CACCTCACAATACAAAGCCGGCGAGTGACTGATATATATTGTAAGTAAAGCTATATAAAATACTTTGTCACACTGTCAAACACATTGTCACTTAAAACGAATATCTTTCAAACAATTCGCCGCTAGCTAGCATTAGCCTGTTAGCTGGCTAACAGCAAACAACTGACAGCTTTTTACAGTATCGGTTTTAAAAATTTGAAAAAGAAGGAAAAAAATAAGCGTAACAGACCTTTTCGACTTTTTTGGGTCCTTTCACCAACTCGTGTCTCTTAGGAATCGTGCCACCGTCACATCCCATCTTGAAAGCTGACTTGTAAAGTTTATTCACCAGTTAGCTTGCAATGGAGAAAGCTACAACAGGCCGGAAGTCTCCAGGTTGTAAATAAACAACGAGAGATCTGCAAAGCTCGCGGGAAGTGAGAACCGTTTGACGTCGCCCTCTAGTGGCTGAATGAACAAACAAAACATTTTAGGTTTACACCCCTTTTTCAGTATTTTCTTGATTGAATTTAATTCAGTGCTTTCCTCTCTCACTCTCATAAAGAACAAAATAAACCCACATTTTTGGATTGTTACAAAAACTTTGGTGAAACCCCTGATATAATGTGAATATGTATTATTTTTATTTTTTGTCCTGTCCTTTTTTTTTGTATTTTTTAAATAATATTTAAAATATTTTTATCGGTTTATGTATTGATATGATGTTTATTTATTATCTTCTGTGTAAAGTGTCTTTTTTTAGTGCTCACATGTATGTTTGTGTTCTTGTTTGTCTGACTTATTTTGTACATATCTTTTGTTAAATAAAGCTGGGTAAAAAAAACCCCTTCAAACTCTTCTTGAGGTGTATTTTGTAGCGGCAGCCACAGTGTGGAAGCATCACCCAAAATATAATTTACTCAGCTTCTGTTTATCATGCAGCAAAGATGGGAACTGCCACGGGAATGGAAAGCT
>NW_024696058.1:0-766 GCF_008729295.1 Plectropomus leopardus | reverse complement strand
TGGTCTTCATCAGGTTATTTCATATCTTACTGGCAACAATACAACTCATAATAAGATACAGAATGGCACCATAAATTAATTGATAAACACACAACACCGAGTACAATTTTGTTTTTGTCTTGTTTTTGTTTATTTCTGTAGCACTTGGACAAAACGGAAATGTCTGATGGATACAACGTAATCAGAAAGATTAAACCACAGAAGCCCCTGAAGATGCATGACTGGTTCAAGTTAACAACAGATCTGGATGGTGCAGACATTTATCCTAAAGGCGAGGAACCCCAGGGGAAAACAGTTTTTTTTTTTTTTTTTTTTTTTAATTGTTCTGGTCAGTTTCAAGATTTTTGGGCTATTTTTCTTCTATAACATCTCTTCTGCCAGACTATTGGAAAGAAAGTATCATAAATAGAAATTTAGGTGTGAACTATTTGAATCTGCAGACTCATGTTTTATTAGCAGTTTGGTCTGAGGATATCAGACCTTTTTTATGTACAAAAAAGTACATATTATGATCAAGAATCAGCTGTGGATTAAGGCAATAATAAATCCATTAAATTATGTGCCATCATGATCATGCCTGACTCCATGTGCTCAGCCATTTGGACCAGAGATTTCACCAATATAAGTAATATAGAGAGAGTCACCAATAAGTAATATACAGCATATATATGTCAACACTTTTTATCTGTCTTTTGATGTCTTTGGTGTTGTTTAAAACACAAACATAACCTTGTTTGGAGAAACAAGAAATGTTTGACATCTGACA